>NC_143146.1:34340530-34492045 GCF_059928025.1 Delphinapterus leucas | reverse complement strand
TATATATATATATCATTGCTCCCAAAGTCCACCTCCTCAATTTGGGAAGATTCGTTGTCTATTCAGGTATTCCACTGATGCAGGGTACATCAAGTTGATTGTGGAGATTTAATCCACTGCTCGTGAGGCTGCTGGGAGAGATTTCCCTTTCTCTTCTTTGTTCGCACAGCTCCCGGGGTTCAGCTTTGGATTTGGCCCCGCCTCTGCATGTAGGTCACCTGAGGGCGTCTGTTCTTCGCTCAGACAGGATGGGGGTAAAGGAGCAGCTGCTTCGGGGGCTCTGGCTCACTCAGGCTGGGGGTAGTGAGAGGTGCGCAATGCAGTGTGAGCCTGCGGCGGCAGATGCCAGCGTGATGTTGCACCAGCCTGAGGCGTGCTGTGCGTTCTCCGGGGAAGTTGTCCCCGGATCCCGGGACCCTGGCAGTGGCGGGCTGCACAGGCTCCCAGGAGGGACAGTGTGGATAGTGACCTGTGCTTGCACACAGGCTTCTTGGTGGCGGCAGCAGCAGCCTTAGCATCTCTTGACCGTCTCTGGGGTCCGCTCTGATAGCCGTGCCTTGCACCTGTCTCTGGAGCTCCTTTAAGTGGTGCTCTTAATCCCCTCTCCTCCTGCACCAGGAAACAAAAGGGAAGAAAAAGTCTCTTGCCTCTTCGGCAGCTCCAGACCATTTTCCGGACTCCCTCCCGGCTAGCTGTGGCGCAATAACCCCTTCAGGCTGTGTTCAAGCCGCCAACCCCAGTCCTCTCCCTGGGATCCGACCGAAGCCCGAGTCTCAGCTCCCAGCCCCACCCACCCCGGCGGGTGAGCAGACAAGCCTCTCAGGCTGGTGAGTGCCAGTCGGCACTGATCCTCTGTGTGGGAATCTCTCCGCTTTTCCCTCCACACCCCTGTTGCTGTGCTCTCCTCCGTGGCTCCAAAGCTTCCCCCCTCCCCCAAACGCAGTCTCCGTCCGCGAAGGGGCTTCCTATTGTGTGAAAACCTTTCCTCCTTCACAGCTCCCTCCCACTGGTGCGGGTCCCGTCCTTATTCTTTTGTCTCTGTTTTTTCTTTTTTCTTTTGCCCTACCCAGGTATGTGGGGATTTTCTTGCCTTTTGGGAGGTCTGAGGTCTTCTGTCAGTGTTCAGTAGGTGTTCTGTAGGAGTTGTTCCACATGTAGATGTATTTCTGGTGTATCTGTGGGGAGGAATGTGATGTCCACGTCTTACTCTTCCACCTTCTTGAAGCTCCTCCCCTATCATTACATTTAAATAATCAAATAAATAGTAACGATGAAAATAACATTTTAGACATGTTAGCTTGTTAGATTCTTGAATATTTTTGGAAATGTTGCTTATGATGACTAGGCTCAAATTTTAGCTACTCCCTTTTCTCAAGAATGAGCCATTTCTTTACCCATCTCTTGCCTGGGCCCCTACCAGTCTTTCCCTAAAAGAATCCCAGTTTTGACTTGCTCCCGGCATGACTTAATTTCTTATGTCTCATTTCCCCAAGTTAAGAGCAACAGAATTGCTTCAAGGAAGCATAAGTTAATCTCCTGTATATAATATTAATATTTGTGGCTCTATTTAAACATTAAAAATAGTAACAAATTGAAATACAAGCTTAAAAATGAAACCTTAATGTAAGTTGTAATCTTTGGTGAAGAAAGACAAAGAACAATGCAAAAATTATGTCTAGATTTCAAGTCAACTGAGTATACAGTTGTCTTGGTTCCAAGCCCCCTATGGCTACCAAAATCCAAGAATCCTCAACCCCTTATGTAAAATGGTATAGTATTTGCATATAAACTACACACATTCTCCTGTATTCTTTGTCATCTCTAGATTATTTATAATAACTAATACAATGTAAGTGACATGTAAATAGTTACTGGCTGGTGCGTGCCAAATTCAAGTTTTGCTTTTTAGAACTTTCAGGAAATTTTTTTCCAAATATTTTCCATCAGTGGTCAATCAGTGAATTCAGAACCCGCAGATATGGAGGGCCAACTCTACATGTTTTCTTTGAGGCGCTATAGTTTTCATGGCCAGTTTAGTAATCATGCAAAGTACTTAATTTGAAGAAATGATTATTAAATCATCATAAGGATGTTAATAGTACAAACAGCAAATTATAGCAATCTCTGTAATTATATGTACAGTCCCTATTAAAAATTTACATGCCTTAGTCTGATTATGCTCAGGATAAAATCTCTTTTCCTACTACCAAAGGAAAATGCAATCAAAGCTAAAATTAGTCTTACTGAATTAAACAGAAATACTTTGACTATACCATGCTATATTTCATATTTCAGGCTATATTACATATTCAACATGCTTCACCGTCTAGGTATACAATAAGAGAAACAATTCAGCTGCTATGAGAGAAACAGATGGTGAAAGGTACCTGCTGACCAAACAGGAGCAGCAGGGTGGAATCAGGGTGGGTCAGTTCATCTGGAAAGGATGTTCACAATTGTCATTACACACATCAATTATTTCTGATACTACTGTATGTCATGCAGTGCCCAGGGGCCGTATGGCTTTCCTTGAAACATTTAACATAAAACTGCTGAAATATAATTTTGGCCTCACATCCTGAAATGAGTTGCTAAATCCCCACAATAAGAAATTAATATTGCCAGCATTATATTATTTTAATTAAACATCCCTCCCATCTGTAAAGATACAGGAGCATTGTTTGATATATTTCCAATTTGTCAGCTAATTTATAAAAGTAAAATTATACTACATTATTGTTATGAAGTTAATCAAGACTTTAATGGGACAGTTATGTTACTATCAAGGATTTTTTATTATTTTTTCTTACTATAATGTATGTGTTCAATGAGCTGATTATGCAGTGTGACAATGATTCCACTAATTACAAAGTTATTATTTTATCTCTGATGGGAAGAAATTCCAGCTTCCTAAGTTGCAGATTTAAACATGGACATCTAATTCCTAGGGAAAATTAGCAAACCAAAATATATTTTAAAAACCCAGTAAAATATTAATTTAGATTGTATATCTATATCTATATACCATTTTGTTCTCAGTCTTTTTGTCACGCAATGCAAATTTTATTTTGCAATTATAAAATTTCAAGTGATCTATACAATTATAACTATAAATAAGCAGTTTCCCATAAAATGTAACAATTAGCATTGGGCTGCTATACCTAAAAATACATAAAACATCTAAGAGAGAATATAGAACATATGTTATGTCTACTATGTGTTTTATATATATATATGTATATATATATATAAATTTCCATTAAAATAGAATAAGTTCACAAGTTTATATTTTAGTGTTTAAATTTTACTTGTCACATATTGCATTAAATCATTACAAAATTCATTTTCTAAGAAATCTTATTAAATAAAAAGCACTTGACAAGAGATTGTGTTGTGTGAGATTTTTGTTATTTGAATATTCTAGAGTGTTCACAAAATCACAGCAGTCATAGTTCAGTATTATGACAAGGGTTTGCTGTGTACTTACAACTGCTACCACAGCAAAGATAAACTGCTTTGTCCATCCTGGCGGTCCATAATATAGCAGGGTGTTGATGGGCATTTCGAAAAGCATCAAAATGCTTAAAATATATCTGCTTCACCTGTCCTGATACTTAAAATACTGACCTTTGAAGTCACTCTTTTGCTTTCAGTCACAGAAAAGTATCCTGTGGAAAACAAAGTGGAAATCCAAATCCAAATAATTAAAACATCAGGAAAAATCTTGGTATTTGGAATATCTCTCTAAAATCCATTCAAAATGTCTCCTAAAGTTATCTGAAATAATTATAATTTATACCAATTGTCAGGGTTCAATTGAAATAAAATATATAAAAAGTAAGAGTGAGAAAGAAGGAAAGAAAGAGGAGGTGATCTAAAAACTACAAATATATGGTTAATATAAAAACTTTGAGGCAAACCAATTTCAGGAAATTTATTTCCCAGTAGTAACAAAGATTTCATAAGTTGGGTAAAATTTATTAATGAAAATTCAATAGATAAAAATAAAAAAAGTATAATTAAAATAGAATAGGAAATAATTCATGTTAATTTAAAGAAAAATACATACTTATTCAATATGTGTTTCAAATTTGATATTTATTACTTTTCATCCCCTCATCCTCACCAAATTTTGAGTATAATTCCCAGAAATGCAGGGCTTTGGTCTGTTTTATATACCATCTGATATTTGGAAAACACTCAATATTTTTTGAATGATAGTTCTTATTTTAAGCATCACACCCTAAATGTAATATTGACAAATAAAATACATAATTTACTGAATGGTTTTCCCTGTTAACATATTACTAAACCTTCTATTAATAAATTATCACTTGTGATATGTTCAAGAGAGGAACTGTGCACTATAGACATTTCTGTGGAAAGTTCTTAGTATATATTACACAACCATTTTCTAAGTCTATATTATAGACACAGTATTAAAAAAATCAAAGACAGACACACTGTTTCTTACTTAAAAAAAATTAAGCATCATTTATTATACACCTGCATGGCACTAGTTTTATGGTGTTTTACATGTCTCAAATTATTAAGTAACACAAACAACTAAGAAATTATTCTACAAAAAGTGGAGGTTTTTGGTGAGTCATCATTTCTAGTTGCATGGCTATATCATTTAGATCCTCCTCACCATTATTTATTTTTTATCCACTTATTGTTTCGTGGGCTTACATTGTGAAGTAAGATTATTAATGCCTATTAATAATACCCTATTTCTGTCCATACATTTTGCATGTTTTATGTTTCATATTTGTGCATTTATGTTGTTTGTTTAAACATAATTAAGCCAGTTTTACTTCTTTCTTTGTTTTTGAGTTCACTTTTGGTTTTAGTTTTATTATGGTCCTGATGTTAGTGTTAAGAGTATAAAGCACTCATTGAACACCTAAAAAGTTGATCAGATAACAATTTAGATAGTAAATCAATGCAACAAAATTAGAAATCATAGTAAATATTAGGAGCAAATAAAAACCTTTCTACTTAGAAATGAACAAAAAAGTAAGACTACTTCTAGATTAAAAAAAATCAAAGCTTAAAGAAAGGGATATTTATCAAATAACCAATCATATCATTATATATTATCATTTATCAAATATAAGCAAAATACTGCTCAGAAGAAAAATTATTATAATTTATCAGAAGCTAAAAAACATTTAACAAAACTGTTTAGGATCATAAAAGGTTGGAGTTCATCTAACTTCAAATGCCTATTTTAAATTATAGATAAGATAATGTTTAAATATAAAAATAAAACCTTTGGGGTATTATGATCTTTTGGTAATATTTTCGATAATGTTTTAAATGCATTTTATTGTCATATATCTATAAAAATTTTTGTAGTTGAAGTCAGCGAGATGGAGAAGTAGGCAATTCCAACCTTTCTCCCCTTAAGAAAACCATCCACAAACAGCCATCCACAAACAAAAAATACCCTTGTGAGAGCTCAAGAGTCCATTTAGACTCTGCAGCAACACAGGAGTAAAAAACAAAGAACAACCTCATGCAAAGTATTGTTGGGAGACTGGTGTAGCTGAGATGTCTGGAGACAGCTAAAAATAAAGAAAAAGGGCAGGGGCTATCAGTATCAGCCATGCAGAAGATGCCACCATGGTTTCCTGTGGCCTGCTGTGTAGAGGACCCTCACAGCCTTTACCTCTGAGGACCTCAACAGCCCTCATGACAGATGGCAGCTGTGGACTCCCCACAGCTTTCATAGCAGAGGACTCTATAGTGTTCATCAGTGTGAACTCCATCAGCTCATTTGTAGAGGACGCCAGCAGCTTTTACCACTGAAATAATCAATATTCATCATCACTACCCAACCCCAAAGAGGGAGACATTGCCACACCACTCTTCTCCCAAAGAAGAAGATGCTGTTGTGACATCCAAGGACCAGGGTCACTACCTCCACAACCCTGAACATGGCTTAGACCTCCATGACTGCTCTGTGAACATCCATGCCTAGTACACCCACCAGAGCCACAGTTGCAGTGAGAATGCTCATGGACCCTGGTGTGTAGCTCTGTGTGTGCCCACATTCTGGACCCCAGCTCCATGGCTGCACCAAGGGCATTCACATTCCAGATATCAGCTCCATGGCCACTCCACAGGTGCCTGAGCATCAGACACTGATAACACTGCCACTGAAAGTGCACTTGCAAGCTCGACCCAGCTCCAAGAGGAAGCTTCTCAGCCATGACAGCTTCCATGGAAGAAAAAGGCATCAGGAGGACTCCAGCAATCTTTGCCACTGAAGACCTAATAGCATTTGCCACGGCTGCAGACACTTGCAGTCTTAACTGTCAAGGACCCCTGCAATCTTCACTGATGCTGAGCTCACATCAAATGCACCGAGCTATAGCTGCACAAAGACTACACTGCTGCACTATCCCTGGAGCCAGAATTGCCACACCCCACCCAGCTGTTGCTTCACACCCACCTGTAGATAAAGATCTTTTCCCACTGAAACCAGTCTGTAAAGTTGGATTTGGCATCAAAAATACAGATAATAGAAGCAAAAGAGGTGACTTCTGCATCAAATGTGCAGACATTAAAGCAAAGCTACGGATACATGAAAATCAAGGAAGCATGGCACCATCAAAGGAATACAATAATTTTCCAGTCCAACCAAAAAATATTGGAGATCTATGAATTGCTGGAGAAAGCTCAGAGAGCTACTAGAGAACATAGATAGACAACTCAACAATGTTAGGAAAACAATACAGGAACAAAATGAGAATTTCAACAGCTAGATAAAAATTATAAAAAAGAACCAGAAAGAAATTCTGGAGCTAAAGAATACAATGAAAGTAAAGAAAAATGCAATAGAGATTGTCAGCGTCAGAGTATTGATCAACCTGTAGAAAAATTCTGCAAACTCAAAGATAGGTCATTTGAAATTATCCAGTTAGAGGAACAAATAGAAAAAAGAGAATGAAAAAGAGTTGGATACCATCAAGTGAGAAATACATGCATTATGGGAGTTCTAGAAGGAGAAAGAGAGATTCAGGAAAATTACTAAAAGAAATAATGACTGAAAACTTCCCAAAACTGGGCAGAGATACAGGCATTAAGTTATATGAAACTCGTAAATCTTCAAACAGATTCAACCCAAAGAGAACTTCACCAAGACACATTATAATAAAATTGTTAAAATCAGAGACAGAGAAAGAAATTTGAAAGCAGCAAGAGAAAAGAAGCTCATCACATACAAGAGAACCCCCATAAGGATATCCGCAGGTTTCTCAGCACTATAAGAAAATTACAGGCTAATATTTTTCATGAAGGTAGTTGCAAAAATCTTCAACATAACGTTAGCAAACTGATTTCAGCAGCACACTAAAATCATCCTACATCACAATCAAGTTGTACTTATTCCTGGGATGCAAAGCTGGTTTAACATATGCAAATCAATAAACATGATACACCATTTTAACAAAATGAAGAATAAAAATCATATGATCATCACAATAGACACAGAAAAAATAATTGACAAATTCAACTTTTTTCATGATAAATATTCTCAACAAATTAAGTATAGAAGGAATGTACCTCCATGTTAAAAAGGCCATTTGTGATAAGCCTACAGCTAACATCATACTCAACGGTGAAAAGTGAAAAGTGTAAAGCTTTTCCTCTAAGATTAGGAAGAAGAGAGATGTTTACTCTCACCACTTCTACTTAATATAGTACTGGAAACCCTAGCCAGAGCAGTTAGACAAAGAAAAGGCATAAAGTCCATCTTAAATGGAGAATTAAATTGTCTGTTTGAAGAAAATTTGACCTTATAACAGAAAACCCTAAAAACTCTACCAAAATACTGTTAATACTAATAAACAGATTCAGTAAAATGTTGGGATACAAAATCAACATACAAAAATAGTTGCATTTCTATACATTAACAACAATTAATAAAAATAAAGTATTTATTTACTTAGTAATAAATTTAACCAAGGATGTGAAAGGTCTGTACACTAAAAACTATATAACATTGATTAAAAAATTAAAGAGTGCACAAATAAATGGAAGACATCTTGTGGACGAGAAAAATAAATATTGCTAATAGGTCTGCACTATGCAAAGTGATCTACAGATTCAATGTAATCTCCATTTAAATTCCAATGGCATTTTTCACAGAAATAGAAAAAAAACTTGAAACTCTAACACCATAAGACGCTTGGAGGAAAACTCCTTGACACTGTCCTGACAAAAATTTTTTGGATTTGGCATCAAAAACACAGATAACAGAAGCAAAAATAAACAAGTGGGACTACACCAAATTAAATGCCTTCTGCACAGCAAAAGAAAAAATAAACTAAAAAGGCAACCTCTAAAATGGGAGAAAATATTTGCAAATTATATCTCTTATAAAGGGTTGATATCCATAATATATAAGGAATACATATAATATAATTGCAAAAATCAAATACCTAATTAATAAATGAGTAAAGGACCTGAATAGACATTTTTCCAAAGAAGACATACCAATAGCCAAAAGGTTCTTGAAGAGATGATCAACACCACTGATTTTCAGGGAAATGCAAATCAAAACCACATGAGATATCACCTCACAACTCTCAAAATTGCTGTTATCAAAAAGTCAAAAGATCATAAGTGTAGGCAAGGATGTGGAGAAAAGGGAACCCTTGTGCACTGTTGGTGGGAATGTAAATTAGTACAGTCATTATGAAAAACAATTTGGAGGTTCCTCAAAAACTTAAAAATAGAACTACCATATGATTCAGCAACCCCTTCTGGGTATATATCCAAAAGAAATAACACGTTTATCTGGAAGAGATATTTGGACTCCCATGTTCATCACAGCATTATTCATGATATCTAAGTGTCCACCAACAGATAAATCAACTAAGAAGGTGTGGTGTATATATAATGAAGTAAGCCAGACATAGAAAGACAAATACTGTATAATCTCACTTATATGTAGAATCAAAAAATAAAGAAGTTGAACTCATTAACAGAAGGTAGAATGGTAGTTGCCAGGGTCTAGGCCATAGGGGTAGAGGGGTGATGTTGGTCATTAGGTACAAATTTCAGTTATATGATTAATAAATTCTGGAGACCTAATGTACAGCATGATGACTATAGTTAAAAATAATGTGTTATATATTTGAAATTTGCTAACAGTAGATCTCAAGTGTTCTCATCACAAAAAGAAAGGGGGAGTAACTATTTGAGGTAATGAATGTGTTATTAAGTTGATTTTAGTAATCATTTCACAATATATACTATATCAACACATATATTGTACAACCTAAATATATACAATTCTTGTTTATAAAAAAGAAAATCAATGAAATGTGTGGGTGAGAACCCACAAAAAGTATAGAATGACAGAAAATATCAATAAGTAAAACTGAATTTGTTTTACGTCCTACTTGTGACAAAATTCAACATTCCCTAATATAATAAAGACAAAATTTTAAATTAATAAGAATTTTCTAGGTGACAATATATTATATACACTAGTGTTGTATGTAACATAAATATTTATATCCTGTTGATAGCTTTATATATACAGATGTTCCTCAACTTACTATGGGATTACATCTGATAAACCCATCATAAGTTGAAAATATCATAATCAAAATGCATTTAATACACCTAACCCACTGGACATCATAGCTTAGACTAGCCCACCTTAAAGGTGCTCAGGACACTTACGTTAGCCTACACTTGGTCAAAATCACCTAACACAAAGCCTATTGTATAATAAAGTGTTGAATATCTCAGGTAATTTATTGAATGCTGTATGGAAAGTGAAAAACAGAATGGTTGTATGAGTACAGAATGGTTGTAATTGTATTGGTTGTTTACCCTCATGATCACCTGGCTGACTTGGAGAGCTAAGGCTTGCTGCAGCTGCCAGACATCACAAGAGAGTATATATAGTACTGCACATCACTACCCCAGGAAAATATCAAAATTCAGAATGGGAAATATGGTTTCCACTGGAGGCCTATTGCCTTCACACAGTTGTAAAGAGAAAATCTTAAGTTAAACCATTATCATTTGGGACCATCTCTAATTACACAATCATAAAATATAACAGTTTTTAGAAGGTAATTATTCATGCTTAAAACTTTTCACCTATTAATTCCATTTATTGGATTATATATGTATACATGCTTATTGTCAATTTTTTAACTTAAAGTTTTTAATTAACATTTTTCAAAATTATGTTATTTCTACTAGTTATAATAAACTATAATTGTGACAAAACTATCTAATGTGAGTTATTATGATATAATGTTGAGTGGAATACTTATAAGTCATCTGTAATAACATAACAATGTAAATTGTCAAGAAATCTGACAATTTCATAAAAATATATCAGTATGGACCAAGATTAAAAAGCCAGAGGGGAGTGAACATGAAAATAAAAGGGTGTGTACAGTTTTAATTTTTAAGGCTTTCCATATGATTATAGTATTGTTCTTTAATGATGATAGTATTGTTCTTTATGAATAGATGGTTAAACAAATGGTACTGTATCAGTCAAAGTTCTCCAGAGAAACAGAAAAATTTGGATATGCGTGGATGTGGAAAAAAGATTTATTAAGTAAATGGCTTACATGACTATGGAGACTGGAAAGTCCAAAACCTCAAGCAGGTTGGAGACCCAGTATAGCTGATGTTCCAGTTTGAGTCTGAAGGCCATAAACGAAGAACTGATGTTGCAGATGAAGGAAGTTCAAAGGCAGTCAGCTGAAGAATTCTCTTTCTTAGGGGAGGTCTTAGTTTTGTTCTATTGAGGTCTTCAACCAATTGGATGAGGCCCACCCACATTGTAAGTACAGTCTGCTTTACTAAAAGTCCACTAATTTAAATGATAATCTCATCCAAAACACCCTTATAGAAATACCCAGAATAATTTTTGACCAAATATCTAGGCAGCTTGTGGTCCAGTCAAGTTGACACAGAAAATTAACCATCACATGTACTATTTTACCTGGCAAGGAAAATACATCCATTCATCACCTGGATAATAGGGGATCAGAAATAAGGCTTATCTAGAGGGGTCACCCTGTGGAAGATCAGGGCTGGGAAGAAAACCAAATCTCTGGGAATATGTCAATACCAGGTCACAGGAGGACAGTTATAGGTGTAAAAATTAGGGGATAATTTGAATGTAGTTTGAAAAATGGAATTTGGGTAGAAACAGTTTTCAAAAACCTAAACTGTGTCCAAATGCAAGATATGTTATTGTGGAGAAGGAGGATAGATGGTCAGAGGCACACATCAGTGATCTCACAGCAGGGCTAATTTGAAGGGTAAAAATTCAGGAAAATATCAGTCACTGGGGAACCAGAGAGGATGGTGGCTCTGAGGAAAGAGAGGGCAGATCCAAGAGCAAACTGTCGCCTGTGATGTTATGAGTTACTAACCTAAATCTCCTTATCTTGCTTTTCCAGGAAATAATTGGCTAAAGGGGTAAGACAGGACTCCACCAACATATGAAAATTATGTGACCAATGTTGAACAACCAGAGGATGCTGAATTGAGAGCCTATCAAGTCATTAGTGAGAATTCTCATCACACATTAATGCACAATAGTTTCTACATTATTGCTTTGAAGAATGAAGAAAATAACTGAATCATAAATCAATGAAATGATGATCCATTTCACTCTTGGTCTTTGAATGTGATTAAATTCAAGGATTAAACTTGTTTTGATCTGAGATAGTCTTCTTCCTTTTACCCATCTTCTAATGAATTATTTTTTCTCTTAGAAGTTTTGATTCCCCATAGTTGCTCAGTTAGAGATTGTCACAAGAGTCATTTTCTTCCTTCTGTTTTTCTCGCTCTCGTAGACAACAATGACACTGTGCTATTTTCCCAAGGATGTTATTTTAATGGACATTACACTGGTGAATTTGGCAACAACAAGGCAAACAACAGAGTTGGGAGAGATGTAGCCGTTTCTATTGCATCTTTTGGCAGAGTTCCAGACTTTAGATTTACTATCCTCAGATGCCTCGTCTGATTCGTTTTTATTATTTTTACAACCCAGGAAGATGCTTTGGTGTCCATAGGCCAAACTTCAACTTGCCTTAAGCCCTATCCCAAAGGCCTCTATGCTTGGGTTTGTCCTGATCTGTGAAGCTACTGAAAACACTTTGATAAAATTATAATAAAAAAGGCCTTAAAATACAAGTGGTACACTGAAAACGCATCCTTTTCCTTGCTCCTGATCCAATCTGTGCTTTAGAGATGCTCCCAGTGCCAAATCCGGTGCCTTTGGAGTGGGTCCCCAAAGATTTCTGAGCTTTCTATTCTATCTCTTTGAATAAATGGGACAGTTAGAACTGGCAGGACTTAGTCTTCATCCTTGAAGCCTCAGGGAATGAGAGTACCAGTCTCTTCCTGGTGTTAGCTTTCGAAGTTCTTTGTCTGTTTTGTTTTGTTTAAATATTGACGTCTTGGAATCAGAGGATGTGAGTTTGATTCCTTATACTACAATTTACTCTATAATTTAAAAAAATCATTTAGAGTCCTTAAATATATGTTTCCTCAGCCACAAGGAGATAATATTTCTTGCCTGGCTGCTGAGATGACTAAATAGCATAATAAAGGTTGAAATATGTTGAAAAATGCAAAGAAGAACATAAATGTTAAGAACTATCAACATCAATTCCATTGTGATTTATGTGTAACAGAAAAATAAACTTAGTTTTTCTGAGGAAAGATTATTCATTAAATAATTGATTTTTGATTAATTGATTTAACAATCACCTGGTTTCCCTTTACACGTTTAATGTCATATTTAAAAACAAATCTAAAGGAAATATAGTCATTGAGGACCTCTGGTTCAAATGGGTTATTTCAAAGGATTTTATTGGGAACACTGTATATTTTTGAAAAGAATAAACCATAGTTATTCACAGGTGATTGTATTCCTAATACAGAAATGTTATTCAATAGCTGAATTTGTGTCTATAGCATGCCCTCAGAAAGAAATGAGAAAAAAAAAGAAACTTTGGTGTGATTTATTTGTATATTATCGTCATGCATATTGACACAGAAAAAACTGCAAGTCAAAGAACACTTATTGATGAGCAATTTCTCATTCAGAGGGAGAACTAGAAATATGTGAACAAGAATTTTGTTATTTAATATTCATTCATTCATCCATTTAGCATCTAATTCATGCTAATTCCAAGAAGGAATTGCAGTGACTGTCAACTTTCAAAAATCTCTAACGTTGTTGGGATATATGCATAGCACTTTTATATAGTTTCTCATTTATTGAAATTCAGTCACTGTTCATTGAATCTTCAAGATATACATTGATATAATAGAGGTTCAGAGATTCATTCCCTCAGACACTACATAGTTGGCTAAGGAAAGTCAGGCCCCTCGAATTCAGAGTGTACCTTTCTTCTATCACCTACCATCAGACACTGGGCACTTCAGAGACAAGGACCACAGTGTTGACCACAAATCCTTTCAGTGTTTGTCTTGATTTTACTGGCACTTATTTGAGGATAAAAACCAAGAAGCTCAATCACAGAATGATGGTTTTAAAGGAAAATCTTTGCTACACAGCATCCAAGTAATTAATGAAAGTCCAGGTAATTAACATTCTAGAGGTAGAAAATTGAAAGCATGACTCACAGAAAGTCATCTCTGGAAATACCAAAGACAAAGGCCACTCATGTTCCATAAGCCTCTAATCCAACACTGTCTCTACTATAGCTGAGTGAAGGCAGGAGACGACATGCCTGTGCAATTTCATCCCTCTAAAAGTCTAACATAGCTTTTATACATAGGAGAAGCCAGATCAATGTATTTCTAAAATCAAATGAAATTCAAATACAACCAAATCTCAGTGACCCAGCCCTATTCTGAACTTGAATTTACTTGTCTGAAGCAAGCAGAAAAGGAAAAGTGCTTCAAAATCATGTTAAAATATACCACATATACAAATATCTATTATAACAGGAACAGGTTTAAATTTTACAATTTATCAGGACAATGAAAGAAAATTGCAACAAGAAAACAAAGAAGCCTTTTTATTCAGAAAAATAAACCAAGAAAGGGGCATTGAATTCTAAAAAAAATTACCATGGGGTCAGATAAAATACAAATGGTCTTTTATTTCTATTTATAAACCTAAGCATTCTAAATCATAGTCATTTTAATTCATAGGTCTTAAAAATATTAAAACTTTTAGGGCTTCCCTGGTGGTGCAGTGGTTGAGAGTCTGCCTGCTGATGCAGGGGACATGGGTTTGTGCCCTGGTCTGGGAGGATCCCACATGCCGCGGAGCCGCTGAGCCTGCGCGTTCGGAGCCTACGCGTCGGGAGCCTGTGCTCCGCAATGAGAGAGGCCACAACAGTGAGAGGCCTGCGTACCACCAAAAAAACCACAAAAAACAAACAAAAAAAACCTTTTAGTGTAGAATGAGCCACTGTTCCTATAATGTGTCTCAGAAAGTGCTAAGCATGTAATATATTTCAATAATTATCTTTCTGGCCTCTTTCACTCTACTCACTATGCTAGGTATTGAGGTAAACATAAGAATAAAAACATATTATAAAACGTATAGAGAAGAGCTAACACCTATCCTTCTCAAACTATTCCAAAATATAGCAAAGGGAGGAACACTCCCAAACTCATTCTACGAGGCCACCATGACTTTGATACCAAAACCAGACAAGGATGTCACAAAGAAAGGAAACTACAGGCCAATATCACTGGTGAACATAGATGCAAAAATCCTCAACAAAACGCTAGCAAACAGAATCCAACAGCACATCAAACGGATCATACACCATGACCAAGTGGGGTTTATTCCAGGAATTCAAGGATTCTTCAATATACACATATCAATCAACATGATACACCATATTAACAAATTGAAAACCCATATGATGATCTCAATAGATGCAGAGAAAGCTTTCGACAAAATTCAACACCCATTTATGATAAAAACCCTCCAGAAAGTAGGCATAGAGGGAACTTTCCTCAACATAATAAAGGCCATATGTGACAAACTCACAGCCAACATCGTCCTCAATGGTGAAAAGCTGAAAAAATTTCCAATAAGATCAGAACAAGACAAGGTTGCACACTCTCACCACTCTTATTCAACATAGTTTTGGAAGTTTTAGCCACAACAATCAGAGAAGAAAAGGAAATAAAACGAATCCAAATCAGAAAATAAGAAGTAAAGCTGTCACTGTTTGCAGATGACATGATACTATACATAGAGAATCCTAAAGATGCTACCAGAAAACTACTAGAGCTAATCAATGAATTTGGTAAAGTAGCAGGATACAAAATTAATGCACAGAAATCTCTGGCATTCTTATACACTAATGATGAAAAATATGAAAGTGAAATCAAGAAAACACTCCCATTTACCATTGCAACAAAAAGAATAAAATATGTAGGAATAAACCTACCTAAGGAGACAAAAGACCTGTATGCAGAAAATTATAAGACACTGATGAAAGAAATTAAAGATGATACAAATAGATGGAGAGATATATCATGTTCTTGGATTGGAAGAATCAACATTGTGAAAATGACTCTACTACCCAAAGCAATCTACAAATACAATGCAATCCCTATCAAACTACCACTGTCATTTTTCACAGAAGTAGAACAAAAAATTTCACAATTTGTATGGAAACACAAAAGACCCCAAATAGCCAAAGCAATCTTGAGAATGAAAAATAGAGCTGGAGGAATCAGGCTCCCTGACTTCAGACTATACTACAAAGCTACAGTAAACAAGACAGTATGGTACTGGCACAAAAACAGAAAGATAGATCAATGGAACAGGATAGAAAGCCCAGAGATAAACCCATGCACATATGGTCACCTTATCTTTGATAAAGGAGGCAGGAATGTACAGTGGAGAAAGGACAGCCTCTTCAATAAGTGGTGCTGGGAAAACTGGACAGGTACATGTAAAATTATGAGATTAGATCACTCCCTAACACCATACACAAAAATAAGCTCAAAATGGATTAAAGACCTAAATGTAAGGCCAGAAGCTATTAAACTCTTAGGGGAAAACATAGGCAGAACACTCTATGACATAAATCACAGCAAGATCCTTTCTGACCCACCTCCTAGATAAATGGAAATAAAACCAAAAATAAACAAATGGGACCTAATGAAACTTAAAAGCTTTTGCTTTGAAGGAAACCATAAACAAGACCAAAAGACTACCTTCAGAATGGGAGAAATTATTTGCAAATGAAGCAACTTACAAAGGATTAATCTCCAACATTTATAAGCAGCTCATGCAGCTCGATAACAGAAAAACAAAAAACCCAATCCAAAAATGGGCAGAAGACCTAAGTAGACATTTCTCCAAAGAAGATATGCAGACTGCCAACAAACACATGAAAGAATGCTCAACATCATTAATCATTAGAGAAATGCAAATCAAAACTACAATGAGATATCATCTCACAGCAGTCAGAATGGCCATCATCAAAAAATCTAGAAACAATAAATGCTGGAGAGGGTGTGGAGAAAAGGGAACCCTCTTGCACTGTTGGTAGGAATGTAAATTGATACAGCCACTGTGGAGAACAGTATGGAGGTTCCTTAAAAAACTACAAATAGAACCACCATATGACCCAGCAATCCCACTCCCGGGCATATACCCTGAGAAAACCATAATGCAAAAAGTGTCATGTACCAAAATGTTCTTTGCAGCTCTATTTACAATAGCCCAGAGATTTAAACAACCTAAGTGTCCATCATCGGATGAATGGATAAAGAAGAAGTGGCACATATATACAATGGAATATTACTCAGCTATAAAAAGAAACGAAATTGAGCTATTTGTAATGAGATGGATAGACCTAGAGTCTGTCATACAGAGTGAAGTAAGTCAGAAAGAGAAAGACAAATACCCTATGCTAACACATATATATGGAATTTAAGGGAAAAAAAATGTCATGAAGAACCTAAGGGTAAGACAGGAATAAAGACATAGACCTACTAGAGAATGGACTTGAGAATGTGGGGAAGGGGAAGGGTAAGCTGTGACAAAGCGAGAGAGAGGCATGGACATATATACCCTACCCAATGTAAGGTAGATAGCTAGTGGGAAGCAGCCGCATAGCACAGGGAGATCAGCTCGGTGCTTTGTGACCGCCTGGAGGGTTGGGATTGGGAGGGTGGGAGGGAGGGAGACGCAAGAGGGAAGAGGTATGGGAACATATGTATATGTATAACTGATTCACTTTGTTATAAAGCAGAAACTAACACACCATTGTAAAGCAATTATACTCCAATAAAGATGTAAAAAAATAATAATAAATAAATAAAAATAAATAAAAGAACAAAAAAGACCCTAAACATATAGAATGGTTCATTTTAAATGTAAACTCAAAACCAATTTCAATACGTTGCACAAAGAAGAATTGATTAGAACCTGTTTATGTGGATTTTGAAGAAGTAATCAAGAGGAGATGACATTTGAGTTGAATTCTGTACGATGAATATGATGGTGCCTAGTAGTAATGGAGGAGAAGAGAATCCCCAAAAGAGGAAATATTATATGATAAGGAAAAAAGATTGAAAATGCAGGTTCATTTAGGCAGTTCAGTACTCCTGGGTGTTAATATACTCCATATATTTTGTGTGATAGGTAGAAGAATTCAAAAGAATGAAATCTTTGTATGTCTTGTGAAGGAGCTTGGATTTCATTCTCAGTGTAATAAGGGATTCATAGTTAGGATTTCAACCGGGAAAATGATATGATTAGATTTGCATTTCAGATAGAAAACTGGCAGGGACAGATTAATTGTTTGCCAAATATGATGAAGCTGTCAGATTCTGCCAGTCTGTGTCCCTATAAATGAATGGAGTTTTCTCCACTGCATACTATGGACTTATTGTGAGCATATGTGAAACTTTTATTACATTAAGCCACTGAAATTTAGGAATTCATCTGTTTCAGTAGCTAGTACTACCTTCATTAAATAATAAACATTGGTACCTTAAAGTTGGGTCATACTGAAATAAGAATCTGAACACATGACATTGGTTTGTTTAGTCAGTAGTTATTAGAAGGAAAAGAAAAACTTGCATGAGAATTGTTTAATTTGGAAACAAAGTAGTAAAGGAATGATGGAGATCAGATTCTTGCAGTTTTTCAGGATTTGGAAAAAAGAATGCTTCTAGATCCCAAACAGTAAAAGATGATGTATCTTAGTCCTTTCAGGATATTATAACAGAATACCACAAACTGGGTGTCTTATAAAGAACAGAAATATATCTCTCACAGTTCTGGAGGCTGGGAAGTCCAAGACCAAGGTGCCAGCAGATTCAGTGTCTGGTGAGGCCCTACTTCCTGGTTTATAGATGGTTGTGTTCTCACTGTGGCCTTACATGGCAGGAGTGAGGGAGCTCTCTGGAATCTCTTTTATAGGGGCAATAATCCCATCCATGGGGGCTCCATCCTCATGATCTAATCACCTCCTGAAGGCCTTGCCTCTTAATATTATTACATTGAGATTAGGATTTCAACACATGAATTTTGGGGAGACACAAAGATTTCATCCACCTCACAAATTTATGTTATTCTCACATGCAAAACACATTAAATACATCCCAATAGCCCCCAAAATCTTAACTCATTCCAGCATCAACTTTAAAGCCTAAAATCCAAAGTCTCATCTAAATATCATCCAAATCAGATATGGGTGAGACTCAAGGTAGGGTTCATCCTGAAGCAATTTGCTCTCCAGATGTGAACCTATGAAATAAAATGTTATGTGCTTTGAAAATACAATTGTTGGACAGGCATAGGATAGACATTCTTATTCCAAAAGAGAGATATAGGAAAGAAATAAGGGATAACAGGTCCCAAGTAAGTCCAACTACAAGGCAAATGCCATATGAGATCTTAGGGCTCCAGAATAATCCTCTTTGGCATTATGCTCCGCCTTTCCATCCAGGTCAAGGTCCTGCCTTCTGGACACACTAGAGGAGATGCTCTCACCATCTGGACCCACTGAGTTAAGTGTCCTACTCCTTCAGCTTTCTGGGCAGCGATTGGGCACCAAGACTCTGAACAGCCTCACCCCTATGGCTTAGGGCAGAAGTCACCTAGCCTGTTGAAAACAAGGCAATCAATTGTCCTCCCTTTTTAAACTGAAAGTGGTAGACCCAGTGATCTCTGAATCACCTTCTGGGTCATTATTCCCTTATCTGGAAGAATGGAACCTAGCTTCTGTTGAGATGGCTGTTTAGGTCCATGATTCACACCCACACTAATCTCCTTAACAAATGGTTGCCTGGCCACACCCTGAGCTCTTCAGGCTGTTATAATAGAATACCATAGACTGGGTGACTTATAAACAACAGAAATTTATTTCTTATACTTCTGGAGGCTGCGTAGTTCAAGACCAAGTTACCAGCAGATTTGGTGTCTTGTGAGAGTCCACTTCCAGGTTCATAGATAGCTGTCGTCTTGTTGTGTCCTCAAATGGCGGAAGGAGAGAAAGAGCTCTCTGTGGCCTCTTTTATAAATGGACTAATCCCATCATGTGAGATTTTTAACTACTAATTTAATTTCTTTACTTGTTACAGATGTATTCAGATTTTCTATTTCTTCTTGAGTCAGTTTTGGTAATTTGATTCTTTCTAGTAATTTTAAACTTGTTTATATTATTTCCTTATAATTATTTTCATTTCTTTAGAGTTTCTTCTTTCTTTTTTGATTTTCAAATTTTGTGTCTTCAGTTTAGATATTTCTGGTGCATTTTTCATTTCAATATTTGCACTTTTAACACTAGAATTCCCACTGGATTCTTTTCTATAATTTCTATCTCTTTATTGGTATTCACTCTTTGATGAGTGATTGCCATACTTCCCTTTAATTCTTTAAACATGATTTCCTTTAGTTCCCTGAACATATTATAACAGCTTCTTTAACATCTTTGTGAATTTCAACATTTGGACTTGTATAAATAATAGTTTATATTGATTTTTTTTCTTATATATGTGTCACATATTCCTGTTTCTTCACATGTTTTACAATATGTTGTTGAAAACTCAACATTTTAAGTAATATGTTGTAGCAACTCTGGATTCTGGTGCTCATCCCTACTGAATCTGCAAGTTCTTGTTGTTTATTAGTTAATATTTGTATCCACTTACCTGAACTAATTCTGCAGAATTCGCCTGTTCTGCAGTATGTAACCAGTGATCTCTCTTTTTAATTTATCTATTTATTTGTTTATTTTTCTTATTAAGCTTGAGATCCTAGTGGTCACATGTGGGCTAGTATAACTTAATAGTCAAGAAATGTCTAGCCAGAGATGGTGCTTTAAACACCTTGATTCAGTAAAGTTTCCACTCTTTGTGACACATGTGGGTAAAGATTGAGCTGTAATTCATATTTCAGGCAGTTTACAAATCTGTCCCAGTTTTTACCTTTTTTGGGTCTTGTCATGTCTTCTCTGCACATGCACATGGCCTCATGTTCATCCAGGAACATGGAGATAACTAGAGCCCTCTCCAGTTTCTCCTAAGTTTTTGTACATCCTTGTGAATATATATGCACAGCCTTTGAAACCACCTAGGATATGTGGTAACTTATCAAGCCCACTATGGCTGTCTCATTCTCCAGATCTCCTTGATAAATTCCTAGCATGTCTGCTCATCTGTTGCTTAACCCCACCAGTATCCCATCTTCAAGTAGCTGCAAGGTTGGTTGCCATCAAGATCAATAAAGTCTTCAGTAATGATCTTGGTCATGGAGATTTTGTGTGCTCTGCTATTAATCAAGTTGGTGCTGTCTAGCAATAAAATTGATAGTTTTTATGGCTTTCTCAGCTCCTAGAACACTATTTCTGATAGTTTAGGAGCAGAGTTAGGGAATTTGGGGAGAGAGGAGTAGGATCTGTCTTATGCCAAAACCCCATAGATTGCCACTGTTTTTACATAAGTTTTGGTAATTTTTCTTAACTTAAATACATGTTTCACAATTTTTTTGTATTTTTTTTTAATTTCAGAGAACCAAAATGGTTATTTTTGAGAAATTTGTTCTGTTCATTGTTTTTGTGGGGAGATATTTTGCAGATCTCCTCATTCTACCATTCTGCAAGTGTTATTTCTCATTGACATGGTATATCACATCATGTCACCTTGCACCAAGGGACTTATTTTACAGTGAAGTTAATATGGCAGTACACTCACAACCATGGGATCCGCTACCCACCACCTTATCCTGAAGATCCTTGCCTGAAAGAACAGTAGACTAAACTCCTAAATAATGAAGAAATAATACCCTGCAAAGAAAGGGTGCTAATCTTTAGAATGAGGTATAGTCCTTAAAATACAAGCATTATGTGTCATTGTAACCCCAAGAGATAAAATGTGTGTCTGGAACAAAAGTTGTGAAAGCAAAATTGGGCCCACGATAGGGCTGTGGTAAAGAATATTACAGACTGGGTGACTTAAAAAATAGACATTTATTTTTCACAGTTCTGGATGGTAGAAGTCTAAGATCAAGTTATGAGCAGGTCTGGTTTCTTCTAAGGACTCTGTCCTTGGCTTGTAGGTGGCCACATTCTTGCTATGTCCTCACATAGTTTTTTCGTAGGGCACACACATCCTTGTTATCTCTTTTTGTGTCCAAATCTCCTCTTTTTAATAAAACTGCTAGTCAGATTAGATTAGGGGCCCCCCTTACCAGCCTCAAAATTGCCTTATTAAAGTCCTTATGCCCAAAACAGCCACATTCTGAAGTACTGGGGCTTAGGGCTTCTGGGGGACCACAATTCAGCCCATAACACCCCATTTACCTATCCCTCTAGGTATCCACTTGATAATTCATGAGCCTTTTCCCTAAAGCTCTAGGATCTGTGAGTCCAGACATTTTCATTCTCAGAGGAATGATCCTTCTAACAAGGGATATAGTAAGACTAAATCTAGGACTAATATAGGGTAACTTTGGGCTTCTTATGTCAGCATACAGTCTGGCAGAGATAATTGACCTTGATTATTAGGTAGGATTGTTGTTTTATAATTAGGAGAGGAAGAAATGTATTTGATATTCAGTTGCCATTGAGGCAACTGGTGGTATTCACATGGCCAATTTTAACTGTAAGTGAGCAATTACAGCATCTACATCTGATAAGTGCATGGTAACCTGAGGCCCAGGTACCAAAAATCTGCAAGACTGGGGTCTGAGTCATTCTATTTTGCCAGTCTCTAGTCCAGCAAAAGTTTTATCCAAGAGTGAGGGGAATCTGGAAGGAGGAGTAAAAAAGGGAAGCGATAGTGCTAGTTACAGCCCTGGTACTAACTTCAGGATCCATGTCAGTCGACTGTAGTTTTCCCAGTAACTCTACTATTGTAAGTTGTCTCAGGAATTTTGACCAGAGAATTCTACGTAAGCTATGCCTGAATGATGCCCCATCCAGATTTCCTTTCTTAGTTTTGTGTTCATTGTTCATTTCTAGCTGTTGTATTAACTGCTACAAAATAGTAGACACCATTCCTTCTATGGAAAATTGTTCTTGTCTGATTGGAGCTACCTTACACCAGAAGTTATACACACCTGCCCAAATCTGAGGGAAGCTCACAGTGAGTGACTTCCTAATATGGGAGCTTAAATGCTGAACCTCTTGCTTCAAATGTAGACAGTGTAGCAGAACAGTTTGTTCTCCTAGCCTCCCTCCTTCCACCAAGTAGTTCAGGCAAAGACTAGGCTTGACCCGAACCCACATTTTTACGTGGCACCTTCCCCTTCCTTATCTTAGTCCACTTCCTCCCTTACAGTTTTCTTGAAAAGTTCTCCCTCAATAAATTATGTGCACTCAGACCCCTGCTTCAGGCTTTGCTTCTCAGGAACTTGATCTAAGACATTACATCTGGGATGGAGTCAACAGATCTGGGGAAATAAAGGATTTGTGTTTTTAATGATAAGAGGAACATCAAGTTGCATATGCGCTCAGGTGAAGGAAGCAGGTACACATTGAAACTCAGTCAGGAGATGAGACATTTTCCACCTTGATTCGAGATAAGACATTTACCTGCAATTTGAGGAAAAATAAAGTTGGAAGAGTTATTCTTTATCTTCATGATAAAAGATTATGTTAATAGTATAATTAATGAACTGTTTTTATATAGAAAAATGATTTGTAAGTTGAGCAGCATTATGCAATCTAACCAATGATTAGACATTAGAGATACTGTCACTTTTGAGATACATACATAACTGTGTAGATTTCCTATGCTTAAATGTCACAGGTAGAAAATCTCTCTAATTTGCTTTTCAATCTGTAATTTTGAGGAAATTTTCTAAGACTTTTCATTACCTACTTTTCCATTAAACCCTGTTTAAACAACATTGTAGCCTGTCTATAAATACTTTCTACTTATTATATCAAATTTAGTGCTTATCAGAAAGTATTAAAGCCACTGTTTGGCTGAAAATACAACTGCTATTAAGGCAAAATTCCTAATACTTCTTGCTAGTTCTTATGACTGCATATCTTATCACATCGTCTACATGGGCATTGATGGAAACTGTCTAATACATACATCAAAGCAGCTAAGAGTGAGTCATAGATCTTTATTAGGCAATGTAAAAAGACCAGAGTGGTAGAATGCAGAGCAACAAAATGCGGAGTTGCTAAAGTCCATGAACAATCAGGAAATTAGTAGATGAGCAAATGTTGACACTTCAGTTCTTAATTATCCTAATTAGAGACCATCAGAACAGCAAAATAATGTTTATTGAGCCTGGCAAAGTGAAACATTTTCATTGTGTTTATTGCTTGTTTTGGCAGCCATGTTACTTTGTTGACTCACATGCTGTGTAGTTAACAAAATCTCATAAGCTATTTTATATGAACTGTGGTTAAGTCAGGCCTCTCTCTTCCTGCCCTTGTAATATTGCTATTTTGAGCCCAAACATAAGAATTTACATTTTCCATCTACCCTTTAACTTATTAATTTTGGCTAGCTGCACATGGTCAAATCCATCTCTTAGTCGATATAATTATAAGTAGTATTTCTTCATTAAATAACAGCACAGGACACATTTCTTGTATTCAACGTTTTCACAGCCTAGAGGGAGAAGGTAACATTTAGATAGATTATCATAAAATCATGTGCTATATAAGTTATAATGAAGTCTGGACAGAATTTTGTGGAAGGTGATATTTGAATTGAGTCTTGTAGGATGAGAAAAATATATGTAGAACAAAAAGAAAAAGAAGGAAAAGTCATTTCAAGCTGACAGATTGAGGGAACAGTCTATACAAAGTATTCTAGGGCAAACCACCACCCCCCCAGCATTATGAAAATTATTTATTTTTTTGGCTATTTTCTCTTTTTTTAATAACCAATTCAGCTAAGTTATTTGACTCAACATCCCATACTGAATTATGGCTTTTTCAGTTTCTTCTACAATCAATATTATGATTGGGAAAAAAAAAAACTAAAAAATAACTCGTCGTTACAACATTAGAGAGGTATATTAAGAAGTGAAAGTTACTCTTTCTTCCCTTGAAATACTTGATTAGGTAAACTTTATAGGAAAGGTAAATGGGTAATGCATTATTTTGGAGGAAGGGTATACTTTACAATGGGAAAGATTCTCAAAATATAGTGGCCAAAAAACTAAAAGTTTTATTGTTTTATTACTCTCTCCTTAGATTTCAGAAATATACCTAGATATGCACCCATATGTGTTTCTCTTCCTTGATCTTGCCTGGAACTAGATCTGCCCATTTAAGCTAAGAAGCAAGAACCCCTCCTTTGGGGGCAGGTTTATTCTTTACTGCATTGATGTGAACTTTCTGGGTTTGTAAGGCATCTCTGCTCCGCAAATTTGATCAGTGACCCAGTTTCTTTTTAAATACGCCTGGGCATTGAGTTTTCTAGGTGGTAGAAGCTGAGAAAGGAAGAGAGTGTGGTGAACAAAGCACATCCAAGCATCTTAAGCCGCGTACCTAGTACATTTCACATCTGTTCCTATCTCACTGTCAAGAACCTAGTCACAGGCTTCAGCTAACCCGAGTGGTAGGGAAGTGTCTTGGGCCCAGATATAAACGCAGTGCCATGGAAGAAGTCAGCAGTCTCCACCACAAGTGAGGGACTCCCTCAGATGCTTTTTGTTTCCCTCACAAAAACATGCACAGTCTTCTAGAAATACAACCATTTCTATTATAAGTCCATAAACATTGGTCCATGTACTTTAAATTTCAGTTTAAAAGCAATGGCTGTCTGGTTCTCATTCTTGGTAGGTAACCTATTTTGTCTGACAACAATCTTCTAGAATTTTCTCTTTATTGTTAGTTTATACATTCATTTATAGTGCAGTATTTGTATATCTATTGATTACTTTTTCTATAGTCTTTTCATTTCCATTGAGCTTTTATTAGTCAATTGTAAGACTCTCTGGATTTTTCTTTCATACATATTTTTTATTCTCACTGATAATGCCCAATCCTTTGGATTTTTGTTTTGAACTGTCAAGTACTCCCACAGGTTTTAGGCATATAGCAGCAATGAACAAAAAAGTTCCATCCCACCAAAAAAGTTCTTTCTTACAGCTTATATTACATTATGATACTGTAGATAAGAAATAAGAAAAATATATTTCATGTCAGATAATATTAAGTGCTATGAAGAAATATAAATTAAGGGAGGGAAAGAAGTATGGAGAGAGAGGTAGTTACTACTATAGGGCAGTCAATAAAGGTCTGATTGTAAAGGTGATATTGGATCAAAGGCCTGAATTAGGTGAGGGAGCAACCCTTGTGGATTTTTTGGAGAAGCAAGTAAAGGAAACACCAAAGACCTAAGGCCAGGAGCATGGCTAACTGCTTTGAGGACCAGAATGAGCACGAGGGAAGGGTAGAAGGGTGGTGGTTAGATAAGTAACAGGGGGCCAGGTGGCAGGGAGTCTTGTGGGACTTAATAAGAAGTGAGTTTACTGAGTGTGGTAAAGAGCCACTGACATTTTTTGAACAGAGCAGTGATGTGATCTGCCTGATGTTTTAAATGGATCACTCTGAGGTGATATTGAGAATAGACTGTGGAGAGACATAGGGGGAAGCAAAGAGGCATGTTAGCAGGTATGGTAACATCAGATTAAAGAATGTGTTGTCTAGTTCAAGGTATTAGCAGTGGAGATGGTAGGAAGTGGTTAAACTCTGTATATATTTGGAATGCAGTGCCAAGTGGATTTGTGAATAATTGTGTATAAAATGTGAAAGACAGAGAGAAGTATTCAGGAGCCAATTGGCAGTTGCAGAAGAATATAGCCATTTTCTGCCAAGATGGAATCTATTTTATTTTCTTTTTCCTCTTGATTTGTTTACATTTCATAAATCACACTTTGGACCACCTGGACAACAGATGAGTCAATAAGTGGTGAGGTGTAGGGAGAAGATTTTGTTTTGTTTTTTTCTCCAACCTGCCAAATAGGCTAGAACTCTGGTACTTTTCCATTTTGGAGTGGTTGTATGTTAGAATTCTGGGTCAGTGTTTTTCAAATTGTGGTTCCCAGATCATCAGCCTTAACATAACCGGGGAATTTGTCAGAAATTCAAATTCAAAGGACCCTTCTCAGACCTAATGAATCAGTCTGGGGATGAAGCCCAAGACTCTTTATATTAACAAGTCATTTTGTATATGCTCAAGTTTGAGAAAAATTCCTCTAGCTCTCTGCTACTCAAAGTGTGGTTCATAGAATAGCAGTAGCATTACTTGAGAGCTTGTTAGAGATGCAAAAGCATGGTCCACTCCAGACATATTGAATTAGAATACTCTTTTCAACAATATCTTTTGGTGATTTGTATGTACCTTAATATTGAAATGCACTGCCTAGGTTTTCAAGCTTCTCCAGGTGTAAGCAAGTAGCACTCAACAGCTACAGAAAAAGACAATACTTTAGTGAACAATGCAGCCTCTGTCAGCAGAAGCAGGGCTCTTCACTAAAAAGGCTTGCACCATGGTACTTTCTATTTTTTCTTATCTAAGACATCAACTGTGGGAGAGGGAAGCCACTACTTCCTTATTCCTAGAAGGTAGAAGTTTCCATGTCCTATAGCTGAGTCACTCAGACAAGGAATTACATATTAGCCACAGAGAGAGAGCAAGGTTAAGAACTTGTCCTTTTAGTTCTTATTGCTGAAATTTTCAACAAATCCTATCATGTACTTGGGAAAATTTACCTGATTCTACAATTCATCCCGAAAAACAAAAGACTTAGACTAGCCAATATAATACTGAAAAACAAAAATGTTGGAGGACTTACACAAGCTGATTTCAAGACTTACTTTAAAGGTATCACAATCAAGAAAGCATGGCATCGGCGAAAGAATAGACATAAAGATCAATGGAACAGAGTAGAGGGTCCAGAGAAACACCCACAACATCCACACAAATATATTCAACTAAATTTTGACAAAGGAGACAAGGTAATTCAATGAAGAATGTGTAATCTTTTCAACAAGTGGTGCTGTAATAATTGGAAGCCCACATGCAAAAATAAATAAATGTTACAATTTTCAAAAAAGTTATTAAAAATGTATCACGGACCTAAATGTTAAATGAAATACTACCAAACTTCTGGAGGAAAACATAGGAGAAGTTCTAGGTGACCATGAGACTGGCGATGAGTTTCAGAGACTGTTATGGGTTATATTGAGTCCCCCCGAATTCATGTTAAAGTCCTATTCCCCAGCACCTCAGAATATGGTCTTATTTAAAAATAGGGGTGTGGGGCTTCCCTGGTGGCGCAGTGGTTGAGAATCCGCCTGCCGATGCAGGGGACACGGGTTCGTGCCCCGGTCAGGAAGATCCCACGTGCCGTGGAGCGGCTGGGCCCGTGAGCCATGGCCGCTGAGCCTGCGCGTCCGGAGCCTGTGCTCCGCAACGGGAGAGGCCGCAGCGGTGAGAGGCCAGCGTACCAAAAAAAAAAAAAAAAAAATAGGGGTGTGGAAAATACAATTGTTTAAGTAAAGATGCGGTCATTCTGAAGTAAGGTGAGCCCCTAATTCAATACGATTGGTGTCCTTATATAAAGAGAAAATTTGGACACAGGGAGAATGCCAAGTGAAGATGGGAGTTAAGCCACCACAAGCCGAAGAACTACCAGAAACTAGGAGAGAGGACTGGAGCACTTTCTGAGGAACTGTGGCCCTTCTGACCCCTTGATCTTGGATTTCTAGACTCTAGAACTGTGAGACAATACATTTTGTTGTTAAAGCCACTCAGGTTGTGGTACATTGTTAGAACACGCCTAGCAAAATAATACAGATGCAACACCAAAGTCACCATCTGTGAAAGAAAAAGTTGATCACTTACATTTATTTAAGTTAAAAACTCCTTTGCAGCAAAAGCCTGTTAAGAAAAACAAAACGCAACCACAGATTGTGAGAAAATATTTCAAAATCACACGTTAGATAAAAGAATGTATAAAAATTATATAAGCAACTCTTAAAACACAACAAGAAGATAAACAACTTAATTTAAAAATGCACAACTGATCTAACACATACGTTACCAAAGAAGACATATAGATGGGAAGTAAGAATATGAAAAGATGTGCAATATAATTTGTTATTAATAATTGCAAATTAAAACAACAATGAAACACCACTGTATATTGATTACAATGACAAAATCCAAGAAACTACAATTCCAATGGCTGACAGCAATGTGGTGCAAGAGGAACCCACATTCATTACTGGTGCCAATATAAAATATACAGCCACTTTGGAAGACAGCTTGTCAGTTTCTTAAAAAACTAATTATAGGGCTTCCCTGGTGGCTCAGTGGTTGAGAGTCCACCTGCCGATGCAGGGGACGCGGGTTCATGCCCCCGTCCGGGAAGATCCCACATGCCACGGAGCAGCTGGGCCCGTGAGCCATGGCCGCTGAGCCTGCGCGTCCAGAGCCTGTGCTCCGCAACGGGAGAGGCCACAACAGTTAGAAGCCCGCGTACCGCAAAAGAAAGAAAGAAAAAAAGAACTAATTATAGTTAGTCCAACAATCACTGTTCTAGATATTTACCCAACAGATCTGATAACTAATGTCCACATAAAAATCTGCATACAAATGCATATAGCAACTTTATACATAATTGCTTGTAACTTTCACAATATCCAGTATGTCAAAGGAACCCAGGAGCTAACTGTGAGCGCTTCCAAGAGCCAAAGTTGGAAGAATTTGAGCAATAAAATAATGCATTGTTAGATTATAACCCAAAGTATAAAATAAATATGCATGAGTCCATACTGATGTAAATAAATGATTGAATAAATAACTAAGTGGAGGAGAATGGATATATCTACCATGCAGAAGAATTTCAGATAATTTATGTAGATATTCTGCCTTTAAAGAAGTAGAGCATAGCTTCCCTATGCTTAATCGTGGGCTGTGCATAGTGAATTTCTTCCAACAGTAGAAATTCATGGGAAGGAGAAAAGTTGATAAAGTTTTGGTTGATAAAGGGCTGTCTCTTCATAGCTGAGAACTCTGACATATACAGCCTCAGCCAGGCGATCAAGGTTAACACAAACAATGATAAATCACGCTTGTATTATGTACTCTTTTTGCGATATGCGGGCCTCTCACTGTTGTGGCCTCTCCCGTTGCGGAGCACAGGCTCCGGATGCGCAGGCTCAGCGGCCATGGCTCACGGGCCCAGCCACTCTGTGGCCTGTGAGATCTTCCCGGACTGGGGCACGAACCCACGTCCCCTGCATCGGTAGGTGGACTCTCAACCACTGCGCCACCAGGGAAGCCCTGTATTATGTACTCTTGATATGATGTGATGGTATTAGCACTTTGCCCTTGTGGTCTTCCTTCCAAACACACATAGTTACTGTCTAATCATGAGAAAAACATTAAACAAATCCCAATTGTGGGATATTCTACAAATACCTAATGAACACTCCTCCAAACTGTCAATGTCATCAAAAACAAGGAAAACCTGAGAAACTTGTTTAGCCAAGGGAAGCCTAAAAGTCATGACTACTGAATGTAATGTGGTGCCATGAATGAGATCCTAGAACAGAAAAAGAACACTTGGTACAAACTAAGGAAATCAGAATAAATTATGAACTTTAGTTCATAATAGTGTATCACTATTAGTTCATTTATTGCAAAAAATGCACCAAAATAACACAAAATGTTAATCATAGTGGAAACTGGGTATGTAGGGCATGTAGAAACTCTGTACTATTTCCCCAACTTTCCTGTAACACTAATACTGCTTTAATATAAAATACTTATGTTTTATAATGTTATAAAATGTATGTCATGAATTTTTTAAAGTCATAATATGTTTTATTATGATATGTATGGGTGTTTTTAGGTATTATATTCACTTTTACATCTTGAGTTTCTCCTCATATTGGCCAATTAAGATTTTCTTGAAATATTTAAAAAATCAACCAGAAAGTCAAAGCTTCAATTAAAAATGCACAATCACAATAGTTAAACAGAATGGTGTACACAATAATCAGCTGTTTTAGAGATATCAGATTGTGCACTGTATTCATGTTTAACTCCTCAAGTGCAACAACAGTTTTTAATTGATAAACTTCATTTTTTAGAACATTTTTAGGTTCACTGCAATAACTTTTAGATGTAATTTTGCAACTGAAAAGAGTCAATAACAGTTGCTTGCTTGGTTGATTATATGATAAATATTTTGTTCCCTACTATGTAACATTTACCAATAAATGCCAATAGTAATTGCAACAAAAACTTTTGCTTTTAAAGCTGGGTAAAAGGCAGAAGTAATCATGTAATCATCTTGTAATTATATGGTACTTACTATGCAATTACATAGTAAATACATTGTAAATTCAAAATAATTACACGGTTATTTGCATTATGCATAGTATCTAATCCAATTTTGACACATAAAACAGTGGTAGCATCCAAAGGGTTACCCAAATTTCTCCCACCTACACCACAGGATCAGGAATAATGGAAGTAATTGAAGTCCTTTAACAAATGCATGATAGTATACGATTGGAAACTATCCATTCATATTTATGACATAGGTAGAATTATAAATTAGTGCAGAATGGGATTAGCAATTAGACTATAAATTATCAATTAAAGTTTATGCTAACAGTGATTTTGGTGTTGGTGATAGCAAACGATATTTTATCAAAAACAATTAAATGAAGACTCTTTAGAAAAAAAATTGCTATAATGGCATCATATGTCTTATAATGTTTGATAAAGGGTCGTCATTTTGTAATTTTAATCATCATGATAGTAATTCTAACAGAAACATTTGAATGTATTTAGTAATATTTACAGAAGCTTGTAATATGAGTCCCTAAAGTGTCTATGCCCCTAAATGAACATTTTGGCTTTTGAAAATAGAAACAATGTAGTTATCTTTAGAAGTAAGTTGCTTGAGAGACTGACTTCTTCTGGAATTGCGGAATAAGAAGCACAATAGACTCTCTACCCAACAAAACAACCATTTATATACAGAAAATTTTATTAAAAAAAAAAACTAATTTAAGTCTCTGTAAATTATCCTAAGGGCATACAGCAAGTGGAAAATCATTCATTCAATAAACTCTACTAAATTTTAAGTAATAACAATGAGAGCCTGGGGCATTTGAGCCACAACCCATTGCCTCCCCACACTCCAAAAACTTCATCATACAGGCTGCCTCTCCTTCTGGTTTCCAGTCTAAGAAATTATATTGTCACAAGATGGCTAGACTCCTGGTATTTCTTATTTTCCTCAACTCTACATTGCTGAAGCTGTATCTTGGGCTCACATGGCCAAGAGAGCCAAGGCTCCCTTCTATCCCCAAGTTCCCACTCTCTCAGCAAAAGCACAGGCACCAGAAAACCAGAATACTGGGCCCCATTCACCCCCACTTCACCTTGCTTCTAGGGTGGAGGTTCCAGGGAAGGGAAAAGCCAAGAAGACTAGGAAACACTCTCCACCCTCTGCCCAGCACCTGGTCTTAGAGCAAGGGTGTAACTCCAGGAGAAATGGGTCATTGTCCCCGGTCCCAGATCTTGTGCAATTATGCAAAGTTTATACCCTATAGGGTATAAGACACACTATAGGACAAAAAAACTTCCCAGTCCTGCCTGAGGAATTGATTTTATTTGGAAGAATGTGAAGAATCCTGTGCCTGTGAGAGAAAGGGGAGATGTCACAAACAACAGTGATCTTGGCTGAGAGCAGCTAGAAGGGTGCACATAGCTTTACCAGTAGCAAAAAGTTGAGATCATGGAGCAGTCACAAGTTTAACAGAGAGAACCAGGGATCACATCTAACCCCAGGGCACAGCAACACTCTGCACACACTTCAGGTTGAACCAACCAAGGAGCAATCAGAGCAGAAGACAGAAATTAAAACATTCCCCAAGTCACACACATAGCTAAGGGCAGAAGCCTCACTGAAACTATGGGCTTAAGCACGACTTCTAACCAAACATTGGCTGGACAGTAAACTACTTTGACAAAAAGTAATTATTAATAAGCCAGGTTTAAAAATAAAATCACACCCATCCTAGGCAGACTGGAAAACTGTGTGAATTCCTTAGTGGTCTAAAAAGTGATCATACAGGGAAAATCCATGCTACTACTTCTGGAATGAATGAGGTCAGGTCGGGGTGCAAACATGTAATACACTCTTTGAACTGTGGAAGCAGTCTCTAACCATACATGCATTGAATTGCAAAAGGCAAATGTCTAACAGGCCAAGGGGACTTAAGCACATCTTTTGACCAATAAGTGACTTATGCTGACCTGGGACAATTTCTGGGTAATCAGGTAAAAAAGATAAAAACCACCTGAGCTGGGTTGTCAGAGACAGCACATTGCAATGGAAATAGACTTCATAGAGTTAGGTCCGCCAACTTACTAAGCAAATAAATAGTAATTAAACAAACAACAGCAACCCTCAGGGTCAGGGAGAGTTAAGATCCTGAACTGTTACAATATATTATCTAAAATGTCCAATTTTCAAGAGAAGTTATGAGGCATGCCCCAAAAGAGGAAAATGTGACATGTACACGTGGAAAAAAAGGCAATTCAATGAGGAAACAATAGTGTTTTCAACAAATGGTGCTGAGACAATATCTACAAGTAAAAGAATGAATTTGGACTCCTACCTCACACCGTAAAAGAAAAAAATTCACTCAAAATGGATTGTAGATCTAAAGGTAAAAGATAACAGTATAAAACCTTTAGAGGAATACATAAGTTCTTATGACCTTGGATTAGATAATGATTTCTTAGTTAGACAATGATTTCTTAGATATAATACCAAACACACAAAAAGACAGATAGTGCAATTTAAACCCAGGCAGATGATTTGAATAGTCATTTCTCAACAAGGACGTGCAATGGTTAATAAGCTCATGAAAAGATGCACAACAATGTTAGCTATTAGGGAAATGCAAATCAAAACCACAGTGATTTAACAGTTCACATCTACTAGGATAGCTACAGTCAAAACGACAGATAAAACATATTGTGGGGCTTCCCTGGTGGTGCAGTGGTCGAGAGTCCACCTGCCGATGCAGGGGACACGGGTTTGTGCCCTGATCTGCGAGGATCCCACATGCCGCGGAGCGGCTGGGCCCGTGAGCCATGGCCGCTGAGCCTATGCGTTCGGAGCCTGTGCTCCGCAACGGGAGAGGCCACAGCAGTGAGAGGCCCACGTACCACACAAAAAAAACAACAACATATTGTCAAGGATGTAACAAAATTAGAACTTTCATACATTGTCAGTAAGAATGTAAAATGGTGCAGCCACTTGGAAAATAGTTTGGCAGTTTCATAAAAGTTAAGCATAAATTTACCATATGATCCAGTAATTCCACACCTAGACTACATAAGAGAAATGAAAAAGTATGTCCATATAAAGATTTTTACATGAATGATCATAGTAACAATATTTGTAATAGCCCAAAAGTGGAAACAATGCAAACATCCCTCAGCTGATGAATGTATAAAATGTTGTGGTTATCCCTACACTGGAATAGTATTTGGCAATAAAGAATGAATAAAATATTGATACATGTTGCAGCATGGATGAACCTCTAAAATAAAGTACTAAATGAAAGAAGCCAGATGCAAAAGACCCCGTTTTGTATAATTTTATTTATGTGAAATGTCCAGAAAAAGTAAATCTTTAGAGACAGTAAGTATATTAGTAATTCCAACTCTGGGACTGGAGTTGGAAACAGGGTGGGACTGGGGTTGGAATCAGGGAGTGACTGCAGTGGGCACCAGGTATCTTTTGGAGGTAATGGAAATCTTCTAAAGTTAGAACATGGTAATGTTTGCACAACTCTATCAGTAAAAAAAAATATTTATGGTACATATATGATACTTCAATAATTTTTTTAAAGTAGTTTCCTTGGTAAATAACTATAGTTATTACATATCATATCTCAAGTCAGAGATAGATACTCATGCTAAATATAGAATGATATATGTATATAGACCCCCCTCTTTGCTTCCCACTTCATCACACCTTCTCTCAATTATTTGGGAAATATTGGGTATCAGTCACCATAGCAAACTGAAACTAAGAATTGTAATCCTATATTCTGATCTATTCTAAGCAATAGGAACAAATCCATTTTAAGTATAGTAAAATGATAGGCAAATTTTATATTTTTGTTTGATTTTTCTCATAGATGTTAGATAAATTTCCACGTGTCATGAGAATTGTTACCTCAAATTTAAATTTTTTTTTATTCTTAGAGAGAATTCTTCACTTAATTCTAGTAAGCAATGTGATCTAATATCAACTTTTAGTGAATTTTTGCTGCTATCTTAAAAATACATCTTGCATAATGTATTATAATATGGATTAAATCAGAAGGCGTAATGTTAACATCCAACCCTGTTGTTTATTCAAGTCAATCTACTTATATATACAAATCTGATATTTACTTCTTAAAATATTTAACAGGCATAAGTGCCCATAAATCAGCTATGACAATCATTGTTAAAGCAATCAATAGTAAGGAATATGCATTAATTCAAATAATATTGACAGGCTCATGAACCTGCATCAGTCTTCCATGAAGTAAGAGAAATGAGACATCTTCCAAAAAATCAATATTTTCCTTTTTATGTCATTTACTCGAAGATTATCAATAATACATTACTTTTTTACCTTATGTGTCAGGGTTCTAATTTTTAAATACAGGCATCTTTACATTTCAATGTAAAATGATAATCTACAAGAAACTGAGAGGCTAAAAATCATTTGATGGAAATATTTCTGGAAGTTTAATCATTGCTTAAAAACAAGTATATGTATATATACTTACTCACACTTACATATATATATATATATATATATATACAGTTAAACATACATATACATGTATTGTTGATGTATTTTTGTGTGCAGTAGCATAAGAAAGCTTTGTGTTTTTTTTAAATGCTCCTTCGTTTCATTCTAAAAGTAAATTGTGTGAAAGAAATAGCAGAAATATCAATACATATCTTTTTTAACCCTTGTGAACTGAGATGTTACACAGGTACATACTTAGGTAAAAATACAAAATGTGAAATTACCACAGTCATTCATCAAAAAAGAAACATTTTAATTGGTTATAGGTGGAAAATATCTACTTGACAGTCAGTTTCTCACTTTTCATGTAAGTGCTTTGCTGCTTGGATGCCTAATCTTGTTTAGTGTAAGAAAAGTAATTTGACATGAAAGTACCTAGATGGCTGCCGAAAATTAATTGCCAATTAAAAAAGAAAAATGTTTGTGCTACTCTATAAACAAGCCAACATATAAACCTTTCAGTCTTGTTGCTTTATTTATGTCTTTATAGATCTGGTTTCAAGCTATTTGCATACAATTTACAAATTCATATTATAATTCCCCAGTATATTTATGATTTTATAGTTGTATATATTTTACCTCCATGAGAAATATTTATTTCTGTCTGCTTCTGTTGCTTATTATTTTAACAAAAACATCACATTGCATTTGATAGTTTATTTATCTTCTTTAGAATAAGACATTTTTACTTGTAAAGGAGAAAGAAAATATTTTACCACCCCAAAGAGGCACAAATGAGTACACGCATGTATGCACACACAACACACCACACACACCACACACACACACACAGAAACCCAATTTTAGAAAATGCTCTGTACCCTTCAGCTCTATGTTGGTCTCCAAAATATTGAGGACACCAATTTTTAGAGATAAGAGGAAGAGCTTTCTCATATGAAGGAAACTTTCTTTGAGAAATTAATGGATTCTGCTTAAGTTCCAGTACCTGAGTTCTTGTAAACTATTGTTCATTTGGAAATCTAAATTGGCAAAAAGGAAAGATATTCAAATTCTTTGTTCTCTCCTCTAATAGGATAATTTGAGATTAAAGATAAAATCTGGAGCCACATAGTAAGAGAAAATCAAATGAAGAGAAAAAAATACCAATGTTCTAAAAATGTTAGAAGGGAAACCAATAATATATATGTGTGTGGGCTTCCCTGGTGGTGCAGTGGTTGAGAGTCCGCCTGCCGATTCAGGGGACACGGCTTCGTGCCCCGGTCCGGGAGGATCCCACATGCCGTGGAGCGGCTGGGCCCGTGAGCCATGGCCGCTGAGCCTGCGCGTCCAGAGCCTATGCTCCGCAACGAGAGAGGCCACAACAGTGAGAGGCCCACGTACCGTAAAATATATATATATGTGTGTGTGTGTGTGTGTGTGTGTTTGTGTGTGTGTGTGTATATACTATATATATTTTTATATGAAGGATGGAGAAATATTGAAGAAATAATGCTGCTTGAGCGTAGATATGAGTAAGTTAGATGATCCCAGTAGTATAAAATATAAAATATTATAAAAAATAAAAGACAAGACTCAATCCAGGTTTCTACAACATTGAGTTATGTGACACACAGGAGTTCAAATCCTGTGCAACCTGATTGCTGCACTTTCAAAAGTCCAACTATATTCTCTCTTAGTAAAGAATTGCAATTTTATTTTTTAAAATAACTGTCAAAGACCATTTTATATTTGTATCAAAATTTTGTAGGGTTGTATATCTCATTAACACTATCCTGCTTACTATCTGTCATATTTTCATACTTCATATTTTAACATTTCGGCAGCTTTTTCTGGCTATGTAAAATTACCAGTGAGATGAAAGGGGTGATTTGTTCCAGATCAAATATTCATCAAAGCTATCATACTGTGCTGGGGGTGGGAGATGGATGACAAAAATAATATATTTGTTTTATCTCTGGCATCTGTCCTGGCTTTTTCTTCCCTAATACCCTGGTTATGGAGGTTGTGATGACTATGGTGGCTATAATAATTCTGGTTATGGGCATGATGGCTTTGATGATAGAATGAGAGATGGAAGAGGTATGGGAGTTCCAGGCTATGGTGGAGCTGCTAATGTAAGTTCAGATTTTCATGGTGGTCATATTGTATATATGAGAAGATTACATTTTCATTCAATTGAAGATGACATTGCTAATTTCTTCCCAGCACTAAATCCAATACTAGTTTATACTGATATTGGAGCTGATGGCAGAGCAACCAAAGAAGCAGATGTACAGTTTATGACACATGAAGTTGCAGTAGCTCGCCATGTCTAAAGATATGAATAACATACAACATCAGTACATTGAATTCTTCTTGAATTCTAGTCCTGAGGTGGCTTTGGAATGGGAGATTCTGGAATGGGATGCTATGGCAGAGATGGAATGTATAAAAAGGGAGATTATGTATCTATTGGGAGAATGGGAATGATGAACAACTTACAATGGAAGATACAGTATTCCTGTTGGCTTAGGTGGTGGTGGATGCAGTGGAGGTTACCATGGGCAAGATGGCAAGAATGAGGTGAATGGTGTGTGATGTACCGAAGCATAGCCACCAAATGTACAGAGTTCTGACCACAGCATCTGGTCTACTAAGCTTTCTTACAGATTTAACTTCTTTTGTATTTTAGGAACTTTATACTGACTGAAGGAATATGTTTTCAAAGTATTATTTGAAAAAGCAACAGATTGTGATGAATAAAATTTTTCTGTAGGTTTTAATTATTGCATACTTTGACTTAAAAGTAAAATTTCATATAAAAAAAAAGAAAAGAAGTATGTTATATGGCCCTCATTACTTCTAAACTGAACTATTGTAAAAGCAGTCAAGAATATATATCTTGAACAAGGTACCGGGGGAAACTTAGCTATTAGTGTAGCAGGGTCATGAAGAAGAGGCGGCAGCGGGAGGTCGGAGGCGGCGGCGGGGGCGTGAAACTGCGGTAACTGCCTGCTGGGCTGTTGGTGTGTCTTTGTGGGAAGGGTGTAGATCCTAAAGCCCTCTCCCGGCAGCGGCCGGGGCTCGGGGTTGAGAGAGGCCGTGGAGTCGCCTCCTTCGGCCCCTGGCTCTGCCATGTTCCGCAGGGACCGCCTTAGCGTGAAGCCCAATGTCAGGCCTGGAGCAGGCCCCAGGGGCTCCACCGCCCCCAATCCACAGCGTGAACGAGAGGCTCCCAGGCCGCCGAAGCCTGCAGGGGCCTCTGTCGCGAAGCCAGCGGAATCCACAGATGTGCCCCGGTGGATTGCGGGGAAGCGGAGCCCCGAGAAAAGGCTCCCAAGAGCAATGATGAAAAGACAGATGGTGGGAAGAATGTTGAAGAATCCAGTAAATCTTCCTCTACCGTTTCACAGAGAAGAAAGCAAGTATCAACTACTTTTAGTCTGGTTAAACCTAGTGTCAGTGTTCCTTCAGAACCTCATCCTTTGTCTACAGTTAATCAAGAAGCTCCACGGACACACCCTGTACTAACAAAAGAGAAACAGCCATGCTCAGACAGATACCGAATACATAAAGCCCAGAAACTGAGAGAAATGTTAAAAGAAGAATTGAGGAAAGAGAAGAAGCAATGGAAAAACAAATATGCTGTAAATGAAAGTCAGAGGCCACCAGATCGTTCCAAAATGACTATGAGAGACTTCATATATTACCTGCCAGATAACAATCCAATGAGTTCTTCACTGGAGCAAGAAAAGAAAACTGAAAAATCATTGACACCAGTCCAGACAAGAGAGCAAGAAGGTAAGAGTACTCCTGATGGTGAAGATAATGAAGAAATAGAAGAGGAGATGGATGATGGGCCATTGCTGGTTCCTCAAGTAAAAGTGGCAGAAGATGGTTCTATTATTTTGGATGAAGAAAGTTTAACTGTAGAAGTTTTAAGGACGAAAGGCCCCTGTGTTGTTGAGGAAAATGACCCCATATTTGAGTGTGGTTCTACAACTACATACTCCAGCTTTAGGAAAAACTATTACTCTAAACCATGGTCAAATAAAGAAACAGATATGTGTTTTTTTAGCCATCAGCATGGTAGGAACTGACTTTTCTATGATTGGACAGCTTTTTACTCACAGAGCCAGGACAGAAATTAAGGGCTTCCCTGGTAGTGCAGTGGTTAAGAATCTGCCTGCCAATGCAGGGGACACGGGTTCAAGCCCCGGTCTGGGAAGATCCCACATGCTGTGGAGCAAGTAATCCTGTGTGCCACAACTACTGTGCCTGTGCTCTAGAGCCTGCAAGCGACAACTACTGAGCCCACGTGCCACAACTACTGAAGCCTGCATGCCTAGAGCCTGTGCTCTGCAACAAGAGAAGCCACTGCAATGAGAAGCCCGTGCACCACAACGAAGAGTAACCCCTGCTCACCACAACTAGAGAAAGCCTGCGTGCAGGAACAAAGACCCAACACAACCAAAAATAAAAGAAACAAATAAATAAATAAATTTTAAAAAATAATAAAATAAAATTTTAAAAAGAATATATATCTTAATATTTGTTGATTTCCTATTATATGTTCTATACTCTGAAAGGTACATTTACCTAGATGATCTCATTACTCTTCTGCAAGGTAGATATTAATAGCTCTAATAATGTGAACAAGAACATAATAAGTCCTCTCTAAATACAATATTACTTTGCTGTTGCATTCATGGGTCTTCAGAACAGCTTCTTATCTATATCTCCAGTTTTAGTTTTATTTTTAAAATATTTTAAAATAATGCTGCAGTTGAAATAATTGCTTACTATTCCCCATATAAGTCTCAGTAGAACATCTGCTCCAATAATCAATTTTACTTAAAACACTGGGGCTGGGCTTCCCTGGTGGCACAGTGGTTGAGAGTCCGCCTGCCGATGCAGGAGACAAGGGTTCGTGCACCGGTCTGGGAAGATCCCACATGCCGCGGAGCGGCTGGGCCCGTGAGCTATGGCCGCTGAGCCTGCGCGTCCAGAGCCTTTGCTCCGCAACGGGAGAGGCCACAACACTGAGAGGCCCGCGTACCGAAAAAAAAACAAACAAACAAACAAACAAAAAAAAACGAAACATTGGGGCCAAGTGAAAACTAATGTCTTCATCGTATTACAGTATATTAGTAATAAGTTGTTGCTATATGGTATAAATACATATTTATATATTATTAAATAATGCAAAATTGCATATATTTTTGAACTAAATAAGAAACTTCAAATAAATTTCTAGCTTCAGTTGGCATTTTCTAGGTAGATGAAGAAGGCTCGGGACATGGTTAATTGTTCACAAGGCCTCTGCTTTCAGGCAGATGGAGTTGTGTGTTCCATTTGCAAGATGTATGGTGTCCCAGTTCTATCACTTCATATCTGTGCAATGGCACCTATATTTACACAACCTTATCTGCAGCACTGAGAATAACTTCTCATTCATAAGGGTTCTTTAAATAGTACCTGAATGAATGAATACTTGAATGGAAAATGCTTATTTGATTAATATTGGTGTCCATTACTAGATTCTAAGCTTTTTGAATGGAGGAGTAGTAATGAATAGTATTGTTCACTGTTTTATTGCATTTTGGGGATTCAGTTGGAACTTGGCATATCAGGCACCATGTAAGTGAGAAAAAATATATACACACTTACAGAGAAACACCTAGGTCTTTATCTTTTACCATGTTCATTTTTTGCTTTTAGAACTATGTCCAATATTTGTTTGTTAAAAGGCTGCAAGTTATCCTACTCCCTATATGGTTTATCATACCACTAACATAATTACCATCCAAGTAGGAAGCCCATTGTATACTCATTTGACCCCATCATGCCCTGTGGAATAGATATTTCAGTATGTTGATTGATCTAAAAGCAAAATAAGTTCATAGCCACTATGAATTCATCTAGAAGAATTTTCACATATTTGACATTTAACAAAATTGTGATATACATTATATCTTGATGAAGTATATGTTTTCAACCTTCTCACAAGAGTACATGTAACAGAAAGAAGTCTGTAATTAATATTTGAAAACTTTTGTCTACATCCTGAATCTGCTACCATAAACTGTGTGTCCATGTGAGAATCGCTTAAATTCTCTCATTCTGCTTCTACCTTTGAATTTGCAGAATATAATATTTGACCTACCAATGTATCTGGGTTGGTGTGAGGAAGAAATGAGATCATGTGTGGTAAAATGCTTTGTGAATTATAAAGCACAGTGTCCATATGCTTCTCTGTCACTTGGTGGTTCCTGGCTAGGCATGTCCCTGTCAGTTTGACCAGTTGTTCTAACAGATTTGAAAAGCTGAGTTTCAACCAAAAGATATAAAGCTAAAATGGGTTGCTTTAGACATCTTTGCATTTAGTCTTTCTAACGATTGACATATTATCTAATGTAGCAATGGGAGCAAAGTCTCCCTTGGTCATCAACTCCAAAAGTTTTCATTCCATATAGAAAAGAGAAACTTTCTCCAAAGGTGCTCTACAATTCCTACTCACTGCTATGCTAGATTAGTTAGCATAGATTCATGCTAACGATCAATTGATCACATGCTTATATGAAGTCTCTTTTTGTATATTTCCTGCTGTTCTATAAAGGTTTCTACTATGAATGAAGATGTAATAACAAATTGTTATAACAAAATGTTAAAAACATTTTAAAGACATGTTTCAAAACCAAAAAATTACTATTGTTGTGGTGATGACAGATTTTTTTTTTAGATTTATTTAATTTATTTATTTATTTATTAATTATTTATTTATTTTTTGGCGGCGTTGGGTCTTCGTTGCTGCGCGCGGGCTTTCTCTAGTTGCAGCGAGCGGGGGATACTCTTCATTGCGGTGTGAGGGCTTCTCATTTCTGTGGCTTCTCTCATTGCCGAGCACAGGCTCTAGGCATGCAGGCTTCAGTAGTTGTGGCATGTGGGCTTCAGTTGTCATGGCTTGCCAGCTCTAGAGCACAGGCTCAGTAGTTGTGGCGCACGGACTTTGTTGCTCCGTGGCATGTGGGATCTTCCCGGACCAGGGTACGAACTCGTGTCCCCTGTGTTGGCAGGCGGATTCTTAACCACTGCACCACCAGGGAAGCCCCAGATATTTTTAAGGTGCTTATTTCTTTGTTCATTAGAGTAATGCATATACTGGAGACTCTTAACTGCCTTTGAAAAATTAGGAACTTAAAAATATACAGATGGCAAGGCTCCATTTTTAAAAATAGCTTTGAGGTTGTACTCAGTTTTCTGTAATTTTTTACTGATCCATAATTGATTCTGATGGCTCAGTGTCAAACACAGATTTTGAGTGTGCGTGCGTATTATCTGAAATGATAATTATACATAAAACACATTATTTTGATGCTTATTATTACAAATTTACTTCTGTAAAGCTTTTTCCCTTAGACAAATGAATTTGGAGAATGCAACATGCTAGTAAAAGGAGTGAATGTTTTAAATCCACAGAAGTATAAGTAATTTGTAACTTTAAAAAATATGACACATTTAAATTTTACTTCATGAAAATATAGTAACTTTATTTAGATGTATCAATAATATATTTACACCATCACATACCCTTTGACAAGCAGTTGGGCTGAGGTAGCAGTACACGTTAAAATATTTCAAGCACTTTTGTATTTCTCAGATATCAACCATTAATGGGTGGTTGAATATTTTACATATGCTATTTTAACTATCTCAAAATAGACAGTAAAATTCAATTTAGAACATTAAAACTATCTTTCCCTACTAAATAAACCATAGGTGTCCCTACAGTTCTGACACTAATGTAATTATTATTAGCTTGCAATTCTTATCTGAGACAGTTATATAGATAAAGTAAGCCCTGAGTAGCATTAAATCGGCCAATTTGACATTCTTATCAGTAATGACCCTTACATGGCTGTTTTGTTGTAGAATACGGTATGATTAAGTAATAGCAGGTGGGTCCTTACTGACATTAGTTATTTACAAGTCAATTATCCTTATTTTATCTGAGCTCTTTAGGTCATACATAATGAATATTTATTAACATTTTGCAAATTCTCAAGATATATATATATGTATACATATATATATATCTTAATATATATATTTGTAAACTCCAGGCTATCACAAAAAATATGTTACAATGCGGTTATTTCAGAAAATTGAAGTCTTTTATGTAACCATAAATAAGTTTCATTCAGGGACATTTTTCTCAAAATGTTATTTGAAAATTAGAGTTTTCTCTATTGACAGAGTGGTTTTCTAAAAAAAGAAAATTTCCCGATATCTAAGGAACATTTCCCATGCTCACGTTGGAACAAACTTTAGCATGTTACTTTTCTTATCAGCTTATAATTTGATTCCTCATTGTTCTTTATATGTAAAATGGAGCTACTAATATTCTCTTCTTGATTATTTTATAGTATTCTTGTAGTAATACTTTTAAATATAAAGGGGCATATGAAAACAGTTTGGAAATAAAATGTTTCTACTTTGAATTGGAAGATTAGAAGATTTTCATTTTAGAACTTGAAGCAATCACCCAGGAACTGGCTTAGCAATTTTAAAAGCTTCATTTTAACAGATATTGTTAGTGAATTCCCCCTTTTAATTAGGAGGTCTTAAGGTTGCAATTTAGTTTCCCTGCTTAGGGAACTACAATTCACAGGCACAGGTTTTAGTTCTCATATGTGTATGACTGAGGTGAAGAGAAATGTCACACAGATTCCAAGTAAGGAACTAGATTTGAGCACTGAAAGTCACACCCAGTTTGGGAGAAAAAATTCTGAAAAAATTCCTTATTTGGAGCAACATAGGAGCTAATTCCCATGAAAACTCAGGAATCTGTACCTAAATAAATATTTTGGATGTCCAGTGGTCTGGGGCATAACAATATATTCTGCGTAAAAAGAGTTCTAAAATCTCAGTGGTCTACTACACACATATTTCTTTCTTGCACCCTGTGGGGTGGGTGTAATATCTCTGTTTCAGGCTGTAGATCAGGCTCAGGTCAGCTCTTCATAGCTTTCATTTCAGGACTAAAGCTGAAGAAGCAATCGCTATTTATGATGTTTTAATTTTTCAAGGTGAAGAGCAGGATAGCTAGAGGGCAAGGCAAAACCAGGCAAGTCCATACAAGCATATTTAAAGTGAGCTTACCTTCCACTGGACAAAACAAGTTACGTGGCCAAGCCCAAAGTCAAGCCTGGGAATTTTGGCAAGAGAATTCTAAACACTACCACAATACCGTTATCCCCTCAAAGGTGAAAGACAAGTTGGTGCACTTGTATGCTCCTAAGGAGAAAGAAAAAGTCAAAATACTTGTGGTAAATCTTTTAGGATCTCAGAGGCAACATATACATTACATTTGATGCTATGACTTTAAAACAATCTGAAACTACCATCTTTCAGCGGGGTCATTGTTGAGAAAAAATTCTCTAGGAGTCTTTTGAATTTCTTTACTTCCTGTAAGCAAGGCACTAACTGTCTTTTATTCCAGGATAATCTTTCAAAGAATTTTTGTATAGCAAACAATGTTGGAAGTTAGAGATACTGTCTCTCTCTTACATATATCTTATATTAATTTAAAATATCCTTCTTATTATTTATTACTTTTCAGAATTATATATGTCCAATCAAGCTTGTTAATTACTTGTTCTTACAGATTTTTTTGTCTGCTTGACCTATCAACTGCTGAAGAGAGGTACATTAAAATTATCTATTATGATGGTACATTTGTCTGTTTTTCCTTGTGATTATATCTCTTTTTGAGCTATGTGTTTTAAGGATACATCACTAGGTCATAAAAGTTTAGAATTGTAATATCTTCCTGTTGAAATAAATGTTCTTGCTATCTACAGACTTGCTTTATAATAATGTTCTTTTTATTAGCCTTTTGCGGCAAAATTTCTGCAGCCTCTGCTCACAGATTGACTCGTCTGGTTCTAAGTTTCTTGTTGGAAAGTGGTATAAACAAACACTGCAGGTGGCTCACAAAACCTCAGGCAGATATTTCTTTTATAGCTGAGGTCCCAACAGTGACAATGTAATCCAGAAGTCTGAAGTTGTGATGATAACTTCTTGATTCCCCAGATTTCAGAAGTGATAGAGCTTGGAGCTCCTTTGGGAAGTCAATTCGGAGACGTTGTTCTGGCAGTCGTTCCCAGATTCTATACTATATCACCCAACAATTTTAAACACCTAATTAATTCCCTCTGTTAAATTTCTTTCTTTTTAAACTATCTAGAGTAGATTCTGTCACTGAAACTCACATAATATAGTAACTGGTAACACCACTCTAGTGATTGGAATCTGGGCTTGGTGCCTAGTTGGTCTTGAAAACAGCATATTCATTTATTTCCAGGTAGAGTACCAGTAGTTTGTACATGAAAGTTGCAAATAAGTTGCCTAAATTTTCCCTCTTGATTCCCCTTTGGCAGACCAAATGCATGCTGCCACACCACCGTTCTGAGAATGAAGAATGTAGTAAGGCCATGAGAGTGAATGACTGTTTCATTCACTGGAAAGTTTAAAGCTGCTATAACAGGATAGGCTTTAAATCTTAAGTTCTTGACTAAAGGCATAGTAGAAAGAAGGAAGTTTCTATGACTGCCCTAAAAGACAATCAGAGCCAGATGCTCTGGGTTGAGAAATTACAGCATATTCAGAGAGCCTTCTGTTATCTTAAATACTAATTGGAGCACACACTGGAAAAGAATTAAAGGCTGATATTGAGAATATTGAGAGTTTAAAGGATTTATCTGATTCAGCTTGCCTTCAACTCCCCACCCCACCTGTCAGCGCCTGTAGGGCCTTCACCAGAGTCAGATGTCAGCGTGCCATGTCCCAGGGGGCCCGACATTTACACATAATGAGAAATGCAAGATTATGCTAATATACATTGGCAAAAAATTTCAAAATATTGTGTGAGAGTCATTGATAGAATACAAGACCATAAAAGAAAACACATAGATTTGGATTGGTTGAATTTATTGATGTGAAAATATATGTCTGACCTCTATGCTGTGCAATAGAAATGTAATGTGAACTCTATATATGTAATTTGACTTTTCTAGTAGCCACATAAAAAGTAAAAAATAATAGGGAAATGAACTTTAGTATTATGTTTTATCTATCCAATGTGTACAAAATACTCTCATTTCCAAATAGAATCAATATAAAATATTAAACATATATTTTACATTGTTTTTACTACCTCTTCAAAATCCAGCATGATTTTCCACTTACAGCATATCTCAATTCCAATGGTAAGTTTTCATCAGAAATATTCGATTTGTTTAAATATAATAAAACTTATAGTTGAGAAAGTAGAATCATATCCCCCAAGACTTTCCAAATATACTTAAAAGTTTCATAAAAGAATCAAATACCAAAATATTATTTTCCATTAGTATTTATATCAATTTTAATGAAACTAATTTATCATTATTGCAAGAATTGTTTTGACTTTGAAGCAAAAGCATATAATTTTAAAAATTACTTCTATCCAAGTTAAATAAATTCAATAATTCTTGTACCAAAATAATATTATTATTGATTTGTATAATGAAAAATTTTAATTTTAATATAAATCTGTGTACCAGCCTAAGACACAAATAAACTCTTCCTTTTCTTGGAACTTTAAATTTAGCTTGTTCATGAGCAGTATGATGTTGGTGAAATATATAAATCACATTGCCCTTTTTTCTTTGATGATTCAGTATATAGAAAGCATTTCTTTTGTTCCAAGAACATCTTGACTTGTAATGAATAGTACAATAAATCACAGTGCATTTTTAATAGGTTTTAAAAGCTCTATTTTTTCTTCCCCTTTGCTTTCTTTTTCCAAGAGGAAAGAGAAGGGAAAAACAGGTGCAATTTGTAGTGATTGGCAAAAACCTCCATATATTCACACAATTTTATTTTTATTTTTAAATAAATTATTTAATTTAATAAAATAAATTCCTATTTTTAAATTTGCAACACTAATTTTAAAAGCTCTCATGTGAGAATCTTCTCTTCAAGTGAAAGATCAGGGAAAAAAGTGAGATAGGGGATAACCAAGCTGTCTCAAAATGAAGAGCTATCTCAGTCAAAAACTAATATTACCCAGCAGAACTTCTATAAGTGTTCAAAAGTCTAGAATTTTTTACTTAAGGAGTGGGATCGAGTCAACAAGTCCCAAATCAGTCCTTCTATATTAAAAAGAGACAAAGGGAGAGTCTAATGAGATTAAACTCATAGCCACAGAGATGATGAGAGCCAGAGACCTAGGTCTGTAAGCAGCAACTCCCTTTGTTTCACGTTGAATACCCTCATCTAGTTATTAGTTCTTCCTCCAGAAATCTGTCAAACAATGAGGGACTGGAGTTTTAAAAGGTGTATGGCCAAAGAAAGAGATCTAGTGCTGAGCCATTGAAAAGGTGAGATAATGAGATTGACATTGCTGACATCAAAAACCTGGTGAGAGAAAGATTAGTTTACAATCAAATTACTCTCATATTCACTTACAGCCAAATAAGTAAAGAGGCCACCTGTATTTTCCTCACGAGTAATGGCATGGAGACGATTATAATAAACACATGTTTTAGGCAGAAAGGCATCCAGTGGAAGTTGCTAGACATACGGGTTGTTTGAGGCTAGGCAAGATTCTCCTAAATGAATGATTCACCCATAGTAATGACGCTAAGTCATTACTGAGTTTCAGTTTATATCTATTTTCATTTTTTCCAATCTGTTGCAGTGCAATTGAAGTGGCGATATATTGTGCTGTTGTTCTAAAATATTGTTTTAAGTGCATAATTCTACTCCATTTGTGCCAGGAAAATGCCCAGACACCTTCATTAGAAATAAAGCAAATCTGTTCAACAGTACTCTGAACAGCAGGCACTATATGCTTTATGGAACAGAAAAGCTTTAACAAACCTTATCTTGTACAATATTCATTCTGCCTATGTCTGTTTATGTTCTCAAACTTTCTGAAAATGTGGGCACAACAACAAAGTAGTGTTTAGCTACCCTCCTCTCTTGGCCAGGTGGTTGATTGCATGGTTGGGCATCTTTTTTTGCAGGTGGTATACAAAATCATATACACCAGCTGCTCAGCCTACTGAGTGATACTTTGCTAAATGACACAGCCCCAGCCATATATAACAACATATAATGATGCTACACTGATATCTTCACTAGATTCATTTAGCTCTGAAAAGAATTCTCTAAGAAAGACATTTCTGTGCCTTCATTTCTGTTTCATGCTGGGTAATGTTGGCAAGAATTATTCATGGCACATGTGAACAATTCAAAAAAAATATTGTAAGAAAACAACAAGGCAGCTTTGCAGAGGTGCGCTATCCACTTGATGACTTGGCATGCTGCCCCTGGTGCTTGGCATGGCACCCTGGCGGCTGGCACAAGGGATGCTATATATCCCTGCCATTGGGCCTCTGCTACGCTACTTGCTGTGCACGATCAATATCGACCAACTGCATAAACAACCAGATGAACCTTGTATCTGAGGGATAGCAAATAGCATTTGAATCATTTTACATAAATCTGAAAATGTAATCGCGGTTGACATTCCTATTAGTATTATATCTGAGCGCGATGATCATAATTGAATAACATTAAATTTAATTTATTGAACAGCAGTCCACTGCCCGCTTTACTGTGACTATGATCTGTGTAATGAAACCAGCAGTACGAAAAATTCTCTCAGTTTGTACACTTCCTGGACAGCAGCCAAAGTATTTATTGCTATTTATGCAATTAATGGCTATTTGATTCTTTTTTTTTCCCCTAGTAAATAGTAAAGTTGTGCTATGTTTTCTTAGCTCTTCAAGGTTTGTTTCAGCTGTAATTAATATGACTAGAAGAATAATACTCAATTGTTCTTAGTAACTGGTTTTCGTGTCTGCAACATTTGCAACTTACACATTGGTTTCTTGTTTGAGATGATTAAATTGATAGTGGCTCTATTGCCAAAATAGTCCCATATGCTGAAGTATGTTTTATTAATGTGCAAAAATCAGAAGGTAAAACTTCACTAGCCAAAAGTCTGTGGTGGTTAATCATCTGTTCTTCCAGCTAATTCCATAATCCTCAATGTGACAATCAATTCATCATGCTGAAATGGCAAATTCATATAAATCATATTTCCAAGTTCTACATGCAGTCAATAAAATACATTGCATATTTCCCATAAATTATGTGATATAATGTTAGTTTATTTTTCAAATTAAAAACTTTAACTACCCTATGTCTTTATCTATTGTGCCTATAAAGTAATGAGCCTCATATTGATGTATCTAGAAAATCACAGCATGCACAGGAAAGAAGGTTTGAAGTCTTCTGACTTGAGAAGAATTCATAGGAATAATAGACACTCCATCTCCTCTAAGATAACCAAATGTTTGAATATCATTTCCTACTTTGTTCTCATTCCTTACTGGCTAGCATTCAAATATCTTTCTTAGTATATTTTCCAACTTGGAACAGGGAGGTATAAGGAGGAAGATCAGAATTAGCATCCTTTTGCATATGCTTGCTACTGAAGCAATTAGAATAATCTGCATCCCAGTGTGTATGCTCTTGTATTTTTCTTTTCTTTCAGTCCCACCCATCGCCCTACTATCAGGGGGTTAGAGTGAACACTTTACAACTCCTTTCTTTCTTTTTAAACTTCTTCTCTAAAATCTATTTAGTGTCCATAATAAGAACTTTAATATGGTAATATAGAGTTCCAAGCCACCTCAGTTGGTCACATGATTCATAACCATGGTTTCCTTCTCTACGTAACAGAATTGTGGAGAGAAGAGACTTTCTACATTTAGTAGATACAATCCTTAAGTTCTTAAATATGAAGTTTGGATGAGTCAGTCTAAATTTATTTTATAAATCAAAATAAATGTATTAAATTATGCAGCATTTCAGAACACTGAGTTCTCCCTACAGGAGGATCTGTCCAAACATACTTAGCACTAGGAAATTCAGCAGGAAGAACATGATATTTAATGAAAATAGTCTGAATCGTGAGTTTATTCCCCTCCTTTTTCTGTTTTCTGTCTGCTATTTCTGATAAACCCGTTGTAGTATCGTACTTTGCTTTTGAATTTTAGATCAACTATCATCCTTCTAAACACAGCACATCACTTGAGTGATCTGGCCCTAATTCATCGTCTACTTCAATGTCCTGGTGGTCCTTGGGTCTGACACATAATTCTTCTTGTTGGGAGGAGAGCCCATGACTCAGTTTCTGCCAAGTTCCTTTATGAAAAAAGCAATGCAGCACCTGCCATACATAGTCTGATTTTGTTGAAAATAAAAAGAAGGAAGACATTTCAGAGTCATATGTGGAATCGTGAGTATAAGTAACATATTTTGTGGTTGCACATTGCCATTCAACAAGTTGTGCCTTTCTCGAAATGTAATTACTTATACTTATATAAGAGAAATAAGTAAGTTGAAAGTCAAAAGGATGGCTAGATATAGAGATAGAGATAAATATGTGATATATAGCCAAGAACGTCCATAGTAGAGCTGGAGTCACTATATTAATATGGGATAAAATAGACTTTAGGACAAGAAATATTACTATAGATAAAGAGTGACATTCATAATGACATAAGGATAAACCCATGAAGAACATATAGATGTTTATGCACCTAACGACTGAGCCCAAAATATTTGAAGCAAAAGCTGATAGAATTGAAAGTAGAAATAGGAAATTCATCAATATTCCTCACTCTAAATAGTTTATAAAACACCTAGACAAAACTAGGCAAAAATCAGCAAGGATATAGAAGACTGAACAACATTATTAACCAAATTGATAAACTGTAAAAACTGATATTTTAAAACAATTCACCCAAAGACTGCAGGATATAATTTTTTAAAATTGTGTATGACATATTCAACTGGATGGCCTACATGTTGGACAACACAAGTGTGGATATATTTTAAAAGACTGAAATTGTATAAAATATGTTTTACCAACCAGAATTAAATTAAACAGCTTCTACAAAAGGAGAAAGTAAGTACAATCCAGTATTCTACTTTAATTTTTCCCCAAAACCTATATTTGTGAGTAAATTACAAGCCAATTTGCTGAAAGTGGATGTTTATTTCACCTTAAGGAGGTATTACAGGGAGAAGCTAAAATGGTAGGCTGGTTAGAAAAGAGAAGCAATTTTTATGTAGAGTAATGTGGGAAGACTCAGTGGCATAATTTTGAAATTTGAGGCTCCAAGGACTATTGTGCCAACACTACTCACCTAAACTTCTGCACCCAGAATTGTTCTTTATGTGCACGTTGCCTCTTTGCAAGTCTTTAAATTCCACAGGGAACATTGACCTATACAAAAAGATTTTTGATTGGAATAACTATAAATTAAGGAGAAAAGTTTGTCTCTATTTAGTGGTTGAGGTTCCATTGATTTACATGTACCTTATATATAATGTTAGAAATGCAAAAGAGTTTTCTAAAGATCTAATATATATAAAAAACTACTTCAAAGATTTTTGATTCATTATTATTTACTATAGATGATTATACTGAAATTGGAAATCAGGAAGCTGTTAGATGTTGAGTATTTGCAAATATTAAAAAATAAAATATGTATATGTGAGGAAAAATGTATTGCAGCAGGTCTGTTTTATTCTGTTCTTGCTTATCCCTGTAGCCATGGTGATCACACTTAGTCAAACTCTGAGAAGTAGTCAACTGGAATTTTCCTGTAGTTGCCGGCAGATGATGCTATTCTATTTACCCAAAGCGGTACATCAAGATGGGCCAGGTTGTTAGCTGTTCAGAGTGAACACAAAGATTCAGGGCTGTGCCTGTGATGCCTGGATTGGGGTTTGCACCATGGCTGGTCACATGGTAGGTAGGTGACCAGCTCCTTTTAAGAAATTTGAACCCAAAGTCTAAGCAGGCTTTCCTGGGCAAGGACAGCTCACACAATTCCCTGCAGTTTGATGGTAGAGAAAAAAGATACATCTTTGGAGGAAGGACAAGAAAGCCCATGTTTGACTACTTCAGTCTTTGCCTATGTATCTTTTCCTGGATGTTCCTTTATTGTATCTTTTCTATAATAAATATGAGTTATGAGTATTATTATTATTTTGAGTATTGTTATTTTGAGTAACATAAGTTTTACAAGCTAGTGGGACCACGGGACCACTGAGACAGTAAATTTCATAATTTCATAAATTGTTTATTATAATTAGAGTGATATAGTAGAATATATATACTTCATAGAATTATTCCTAGTTAATTTTTCTTTCAAAACCATTAAAATACTCATATGACATACTTAGGGTAGCTGAATTCACAGATACAGAAAGTAGGTTGGGTGTTGCCAGGGACTGGGGAGAGGGGGGGTCACAGGAAGTTGTTGTAAAATGGATACAGAGTTTCAGTTTTGCAAGACAAAAAATGTCCTATGGATATATGGTGGCAATGGTTGCACAGCAATGTGAATATACTTAATGCCACTGATATGTATGCTGAAAAATGGTTATAATGGTAAATTTCATGTAATCTATATTTTATCGCAATTTTAAAATATACTTTATAATTTAAAGATTAACAATATTTTAATATCATAATGCTTAACATTGGTTGGAGTCACTGAATAAATATCTTTTCTTTCCTGTATTTAATCACTTTTACTTCAATTCCAATGAGTGATTAGCTAAGGTCCCATATGATAACTAATGTGTTTGAATAATTAAAACTTTCCAAGAATGAATAGTTCACCCTTTCTCAGTCCTACTCTGTCTCCCCTATTTCAGACCTACATCTACTTCCTGAGGATGCTTTCTAACTGCCCCCTACATCACATGTCCCTATGAGACCAGAGGGTCTGGTTAAGTCTATGTCCCTTTCTTGTTTAAATATCTCCTTTGACTCCTCAAAGCCAATTGTAATCTATTCTAATCCCTATAGTCTAGTCTTCAAAAATGTTTATTACCTGGCCTCATGTTACTATTTTTTCCTTCTGCGAAATATTCTATTTCCAGTCCTGAGCTTCTCACTGTTACCCAAGCATGCTATTCTCAATTTACGCCTCCAAGACTTCCTCTGAATCTCTGTAAAGAATTAATTTTTCCCTATTTAATGATGCGAGAGAAGGTAATATTTGACAGGGTACATTAATGTACTAGACCTGCTTCAACTGTCACCTCCTCTGTGAAGCCCTCCCTACACTAGTTTCTTCCAGAATTAGCACTGATTTGCACACTATCTTCCAAAAGCTTGTGGTTTATTCTTCCTTTAAAGTACTATAACAGCTGCATGATTATTCTCAATTTTTTTTTTCTTTAACCTTACAAAAGGAGAATTATTCTTTTCCACCAGGTTGTTGTTAGTCTTGGTCATGTTATTTGGTCTGGCCAGTAAAATATAAGTGGAATTGACATGTATCCCTTCCAGGCAGGAAGCTTAAAGTCAGAAATATTCCACAGAGAGGCTGTTTCTTTAGCTCAAATTCCATAGTTAAAATGACCTAGAGGAAAACCACAGCCTTAGTTGTGGAGATGACAGCCTTAGTTTTTATAAACCACTACGATTTGGGGGCCATTTGTTATGACTTAGATACAGGTCTTGTCAATGTTCTGTTTTATTTATTTGTTTATATGGCCGGCTTTTCACACTAAACCATAAGCTTCAGAGTATCAGAAATTGTTTTTTATTTTTGTTATTTCAGTGCCTAGCACTTTGTTCATAGATATTAAATACATTTTTTTTTGTATGAGTGGACAAATAGATGAAAAAAGGGATAAAGCTTTGGAGCGACTTCAGCCATTAGTGTTCTGTTCAATTATGTGGAGTTATTTTTCACTGCATCAGAAATGTTGCTTACTCAGTATTCATATATATGAGTGTTTTCATCAACTGGTTTGTTGGGTTAATGATTTGGTCATTCCTTGAAGAGACAGTGATTTAACCTAATAGAGATCAAAGCTACTGATGTTGCCTGAATTTAGATTAGATAAGTATTGTACCTTTCTAGTGTGTGTTTCACCATTTTGTTTATGGAGTGTGAAATATATAGCCTTGTGCTGTTTCTGCACCCTTCAGCCATGCATAGCCAACAATATACTGTACGCCCCATTTCTGCTAACCTTGGCAAATTAGCAGAGGTATTTGGGTAATCAGGCAGTTGAATGTTTGTGTATTTTATCACTTTTTATGAAAAGGGAAATGTGTTAAGGAGGATTAAACAGAAGGATAACTATAAGTGGCTTGTATCTAGAAAACTGCTGTGGTAAAAAGAAAAAAAATAAACGTGATGTCAACTACTTTATTAAAATATTGAATTTCATTCATAAGATGATAGGACAAAATCAAAATTATACAGGTTTTTTTTTTTTGTCATTAAGAGAGAAGAGAAATATTTGTTTCCCTTTTGTCTTTTATATTTGAGAGCACTGGACCACATTTAATTCCCTGTGACTAGCTATCTGTATTTTTTTTAGCTAAGATTGCAGTCCTTTGAGAACAAAGTTGACAGCTTTGAGCTGACAAAGAATCATTATAATCAGTGCTGAAGATATGAAATCACAATGAGAAAGAATTCATGTTTACAGTAGAAGGGACCACACACTGTGATAGTTTGCATTAGAAACTCAGCAGATGTAGTATGAAAAACTGAATCACAGTAGAGGATTTGAAGACCTCATGATATGAAAAGGTTATTTTTGTTCAAGCAACTGTCTACTGTGTTAACATGAAAATAAAATATTTCTGTCAAACTCTGCAGAAGATAACAAATTGTATATCCACAAATTCAAAGTTTCCATAGTGTTTGTGCAAAATTATATTAATTATTTACCTTAATGTTAACATCATTCGAGTACTAGATACAAAAGAAGTTGATGAAAAGCATTATAGATGACATTACATATGTGCAAGAAAGGAAAGAATAAATTATAAACGGTAGATCTTAAAAATATATAAGAAAACAAAATCACTCAGGCGTTCTTCAATTGTAAAGGGGTGGACCAGGCTACAGATATGAAGGTGTGACAAAGTTTAAAAGAGAGAGTGAAGCCCTATGTTCAAGTGATAACAACTCACCGTAACCATTAGGGTTAGGGTGTGTCGAATGTAATGGCATCATTTAAATTCTACTCTTCTTACCTGGCAAAGGGAAAGCAGTTATGTAAGGAAACTTAGATTAGTTGTCCCTAAAAAAAATCATCAAGTAAATGAATTGTCATTCTGTTTGAAATTTGAGTAATATTTCTTTTTTTTTAATTTTTATTTTATATTGGAGTGCAGTTGAGTAACAATGCCATATTAATTTCAGGTGTACAGCAAAGGGATTCAGTTATTCATATACATGTATCTATTCTTTTTTAAATTCTTTTCCCATTTAGGTTATTAAGGAATATTGAGCAGAGTTCCCTGTGCTATACAGTAGGTCCTTGTTGGTCATCTACTTTAAATATAGCAGTAATATTTTTCTTCTTGTCTTTCACTCATTCATTGTTCATCAATGATTTATAAAAGACTCGCTATATCCAGGCACTAGAGAATCATGGAGGTATAGAACATGATCTCTCCTTCTGAGGAACTGACAGACTAATGAAAAGGATGAACATATAAACATTACTACAGTAATGTCATTAGAGACATAGGAGCCACGAGGAAGAGATCACCTAACTCTGCCAGAGCTGCCAAAGATTCACAGAGGTGCTGGCATTAGAGTGGAGGATTTTTCTGTGGGTCCTTGCTCACCAGGTAAAGAAATGGGTCATTTACAGCTGAGAGAACATTACATAAAATGCATAGAGAGAGCAGTAAGCAGTTTATCGAAACTGGCTTTCAGAGTGTGTGTGGAAATGGCTACATGGAAACAGAAGAGCAGATGGAAGCCAGATGACAATTTTTATTCTGTTCAATGAAAAGTCATGGTAGGGTATAAAGCAGGGAAGCGATATTAACAGGTTTCCATTTTTAAGAATTTGAAAGGTTTTTCAGAGGAAACTAAATATTTCAGGTAAAAAATGTCGGAAACCTCATACTCTCATTTTCTCCACTGCTAACATTTTCAGTACTTCAGAAATATTCCTTTTAAAGTTCAATTGCCTAACAACAGCTTGAAAGTATTATTATTCTTTCACTAACATATCCTGTGCAATAATGATTCAAGCCAAGGTAAAACTAATAGTGAAATATCCGGTACTAACCTTTTGGGAAGGTTGGTAATTTCCAGGTAACTAAAGTCCAAAAAACACCACCAGAGCATAGCTTAGATTATCTGTAAGATACTTAACACTCCGGTCTTAGTAGAAAGATGAAGAGGTATAGTGAGAAATGGCCTTGAATTATTCCTGGGCCATTCTAATTCTTTAGCCCACTGTCCCTAAAAAACTACATGCCATCCTGTAGTGTTGGACACTCAGGGATCTTTTGTCATCTTTCCTCTTGTGCCTGTTGCTTTGGATCAGTTTTTAAATCAAATTCCAAGCTTTGTTAACTATTATTATTTTAGATGGACTACAAAGTCCATTTAAAAAGGCTCCACTGGCCAAATGATGTCTTTAAATATTTGTAAGATTATTCTAGTGCTGCTTTTACCTCTTTTACCCATTAGTGAGTCTAAGTTCTCAGTCTAGCTGCATTTCTAAAAATTACAATATCCACTTAGATACCAAAAACACTGCACTCTCCTCAACCCTACCTCTTGAGTATCAGATTATTTACTCTCCTGGGCCAATGCTATATGTCCCTATTCAATAATTTGGCATATAATCCTTTTTCCAGATTAAAAATCTAATAAAAAATTGGAAGATTTTCACAACTTGGTAGGGGAAAATTTATGAGCAAGAGAAAATATAAACGTTTCTTATAGTAATAACACAATTATTAAGATTTGACAGTTTTAACCATATGGGAGACATTAATGAAAATTATCAATGGAAATCACAAATTCACTTTTCAAACTTCTCCTTTCTTGTAGTTTTCAGTTTGACACAGTTCCTTAATCCAGTCCTAAACATTCAGTTAAAGCATTAACACATTACAGTAAAGTGAAGAACAACATTAATTTCAACTTTCTGTTTTTCTCTCTCTTAACGAAAGTGAATTCAGTTTTATTTAATGAGAAATTAATAATTTTACCATATTCAAAAGTAGTTTGAAGTTCTTATAAAGCGCACTTTCTACTATTCAAGCAGATTTTTTAAAAGACAATTAATCTATGGCTTCATTAGGTAATTCTAAGATCAGTATATTTGAACTGGAAATATGGTTGAAAAGGAGACACAGTATGGCTGCCTGCTTTTATTAACATATGTGAATTTCATACTTTTTTTCATTCCTTCATTCAACACCCATTTGACACTCAGGAGTCAAACATTATGCCAGGTACTTCTTGAGAGAGTTTACTCTAGTAAAGGAAGATACAGATGAACACAAATACCTAAAATAAAATCTTATAGGTGAATACTAGGATATTGTAGGAGCACAGTTAGTTCTTTTTTCCATATAGTCTAATAGGAAATAAAAGCTTAAAAATAACTAGAGATATGGGAACATATGTATATGTGTAACTGATTCACTTTGTTATAAAGCAGAAACTAACACACCATTGTAAAGCAATTATACTCCAATAAAGATGTAAAAAAAAAACCTAGAAAATAAATTATTACACTTGTGGTAATAACAAAAGGAGAAATACAGAGTATTAGTAAATCATTTTAAAGAGAACCAGTTAAATAATGTATAAGTTGCATTGTATAATTCACAACAAAATTTTGTATATAACATCTCTCTTTTTTTCCTAATTGTTGACACTGTGCCAGATGCTCTATGACCTAACAATCACTGGTGTAGGTGTTAATAATCATTATCCCATTTCATTCCTACTTCAGATCTCTGAGGTAGCCATTACTATAGCCATGTTACTGATGACCAAATGCAAGATTAGAAAAATTAAACAATTTGTGAAAATTCACTTAACTATTGGTATTAAAACAGAGATCCAAATCCAAAATTATCTGACTCCAAATCTTATTCTCTTCCCACTGATTGTAAAGTGAACAAGGTAGAGATTCTTCTTCTTCTATTTACAAATGAGGAAACAGATTTAGACTAATTAATTTGCCCAAAGTAAATTAGAAGGTATGTATGAAACCTGGCTTTCTGGCTTAGCATTTAAAGACTTTTCATTTCAACTCATCAGCTCTACTGATTTTTCTGTGTTGTATGTTAGCATTTTAAGTAAACTAATGAGGTGAATAAAACTTGACATACATTTTCTTACTTAGTTTACCTGAATGCAAAGTAATGAAATTTCCTAGCATTTAATGTATTTATCACATATGCACATTTGAAAATTTCCACTCTACTTCTATAGAACAAATGAACAAAACTAAAAACAACTCCCCTACTCACAAAAATGGATAATTAATAATCAGTTTTTATTCATAACACTTCACAATTGATACCAACCTATCATGAAACCATGTTCCAATAGCTTATTTATTTTCAAACCCAAGTTATTGGGTTTCATGAAGAGCAAATGAAGTCTTAACCTAGATTTAAAATTTTTGAAAATCAGAAGTCAGAGCACAGTAGAGTTAGGTGGGTATCCATATGAAGGGTCAGCCTGGTGAAGAATATCAGAGCCCAAGAAGAGTAAAAGGCGTGCCCACAGGGGGACATGGTCTGGAGTGCTGGTGCCCAAGGGGTGTTAAGAAGAGTGTCCTCACAGCCGGAAGACCCAGAACAGTAATGAGAACATCTACTGAAGGGCTATGGTGGCATTTAAATAAATAATGATTGTAACCTTTGAACTAAAAAAAGAAACCTAACGTCCACTCTTAACAATAAATAAATAAATGGATAAATTGAAAGTTTGCTGACAGATGTGATAATTACATATTTCTAAGTACTCCTTACAAAACTCTTATGAATTACCAAAGGAACAACAGTAAATTCACAGTTCGAGAAGCCTGGAAGACAGTACAATACTCAGTCAGAGTGAATATCATCAGTAGTGGCGAAAATCAAAATCATTCTCCATCTGATAAATGCAATGGGAAAACTATTGTATCACTTCTGTGGTATTCTGCCAAATGCACTGTACCTAAATCTAATCATGTGGACATTTAAGGCAAAACCACATTGAAAGACATTCTAATCTGCCTGCAATCTTCAAAAGTGTTTAAGGTCATGAAAGTCAGTAAAAGACTGAGCAACTTACAAAATAAAGTCAACTAAAGATATATGGCAGTTAAATGGAGCACGTGATTTTGAATTTTATTAGGTTTAATTTGCTGCCATATAAACTACCACAAACTTAGTGGCTTAGAGTGCCTTAAATTTATTATCTTCTATAGGTCAGAATTCCAACACAGGTTCATCCCAGCCAAAGTCAAGGTATTGGCAATGCTTTTTCCTTTTTGAAGGCTCTAGGGGAGGATCCAGTTCCTTGTTCATTCAGTTGTTGGCAGAATGTAGTTCCTTACACACTGCCATCTACATCTCAGAATCAGCAACTGGATGTGGTCAAAGTTAAATCCTTCTCCTGCTGCCATCTCTTACTCTCTGACCACAGCTGGAAAAGGTTCTCCACTGTTAAGGATTCGTGAGATTAGGTTGAGTTTACCTGGGTCGTTCAGGTTAATATTCTTTTTGTAGCGAAAATTGAGGAGAGAGAGGATGATCATGTCCCAGGTCTTGGGTGAGTCCCTAGGATGGGCCATGTCGAGTGAGGGTCCTTGGCTTTGCACAGGGAAGAATTCAAGAGCAAGTCATAGTAAAGTGAAAACAGGTTTATTTAGAGAATACACATTCTATAGACAGAGTGTGGGCTATCTCGGAGGGCAAGAGGCAGCCCCAGGGCATGAGATCTTCTCAGAAAGTGAGAGCGTCCCAAGGTGTGGAAGTGGTTAGTTTTTATGGGCTGGGTAATTTCAGAGGAATATTCTAACTCACTTGGAGAAGGGGTGGGAATTTCCAGGAACTGAGGCATCATCCACTTTTTGGCCTTTTATGGTCGGGCTCAGAACTGTCCTGGTGCCTATGGGGGTGTCATTTAGTATGCTAAGGCATTACAATGAGCATATAATGAGGCTCAATGTCTACTGGGAGTAGAATTTTCCTCCATCTTTGGCCTAGGAGGTTCTAATTGGTTTTTGTGGTATCCTGTTCTTCTTAATGGTTGTGTCATTCTTTTAATGGTTGTGCCCTGTCCCCTTCCTTCCTGTCTCACTCTCACTTCAAGTTCCCTAACCTTAATCACATTTTGCTATGTAAGGAAATATATTCACAGGCTCCAGTCATTACCCAGAACATCTTTAAAGGCAGGTGTGTGTGGGGTGGGAGGCAGAGGGGAATTCTGTTCACTACAGGCATCTTTTTGCTCTAAAGAACATTATTGGGTAAATTGGCAAGAGTATAGGCCGTTTTAAAATTTTAAGCAAGTCCCACTGATATTGAGTGACTGTGGTCAAATAGATAGCCTTCTGAGGGATACACCAAGATGACTTGATCTTTGTAAGGGACAGGAGAGTACCAGAGATCAGTTTTGCCTTATGTCCATATTTTTGTAGTATGAGCTTAAGCAGCATGAGTTAGCTAAGCTGTTTACTGACACTAATTGCTAGCTTATATTTTTAGAACTTTTTACATTCATTTTATCCAACTGTTACACAATAAGTTTTGTTGTGGAAAGGTAAGATAAGAATAACTATATTGGCATTGACATGTATACACTGATGTGTATAAAATTGATGACTAATAAGAACCTGCAGTATAAACAAACAAACAAACAAAACAACTAATACTAAACTTTCATTGGGTTATTTGTATGGAAATATGTTAATATAAATGTTTCAGACATTACATGTAATTTCTAAAAATCTTATATGAGCTGGTATAATGTTATAAGTCATAATTCTAGTTATTACTTTAAAATGTATATCTCAGAAATAACTAAAAGAATAACTATAGCCACTCATTCTTATCTCTTATGCTGAGATTTCAATTAAAATTCTATATCTCAATTAGGGCATTTACACAGCAGACTTGGCTTACAAAATTCCTGTAAGAAGGTATATTAAATCTGGGAAAAACTTTTGGTTGGTTTCTTTTATTTAATGTCATACCTATATTAGAGAAAAATAAACTCTTAGAGTAGACAGACTTTGCTTTTGTTTTTTACAATTTGCTTTAGCTATTTACATTGGAAATTCATTTACAGGCAAGAACGGTTTCACTAATCCCAATTTTCACTGTACTTTGCCAACTGAAATAGAAATCAGGTCCAAAACCCCAGAAGAATAAAGTAATTAACCTGAATATCACATTGAATCAGCTTTGCTAATACAGGTGCCCTGTAAATAATGCATGATTTCTTAAAAGAGATCAAACCAACAATGAGTAAAGTAGACGATTACCCATTTATAGATGTGTAAGTTGGTGGGCCTGTCTGTAAGTGTTTGCATGTGGGGTGTGTGTGCGTGTATGTGTCTGTACAGCAAAAGTCATACAAATTTATATGCTGATAAATACTATAAATGTCTAATTTTTGGACCTGAAGAGGCTTCCTCATAATTGCTTCAAATCATTAACAAAGAGAAATTAAATAAAACATATAATGTTATAAAAATAACTTGCTATTCACCAGGGAAAGAGAAATGATTAGGACAATTTGCTTTCTACATTCTAATTTGTATCTTAATTTCTGCTTAAGTGTAATAATATACAAACCATTCATTAATTTTTTAATGTGTTGATTACACACTTTTGCCTGTTTTATTTATTTTTAAAATATTTATTTATTTTTGGCTGCGTTGGGTCTTTGTTGCTGCGAGCAGGCTTTCTCTAGTTGAGGCGAGCAGGGGCTACTCTTCGTTGCGGTGCACGGGCTTCTCATTGTGGTGGCTTCTCTTGTTGCAGAGCACGGGCTCTAGGCACGCGGGCTTCAGTAGTTGTGACACGCAGGCTGAGTTGCTCCACAGCATGTGGGATCTTCCCGGACCAGGGCTCGAACCCATGTCGCCTGCATTGGCGGGCGGATTCTTAACCACTGCACCAGCAGGGAAGCTCACTTTGCCTGTTTTAGCTTTTAAATATTTTACAAGAGATATTGTTCCAAAAATAATCATTTCAGAAGCCATATTAGAATCACTGAAAAATAGAGTAAAAAGTAAATTTCAAAGAGATAAAGTGATTTACTTGATGTTATGTTTAATAAACACCTGAATTGATAAAAGCATTTTTAGAATTCCAACCCTATATTTTTTTCCACTAAATCATAAAATTGTGAAGCAAAAACTGAGTACAGAAACTATAACCAAGCTTTTTGTATGACTAGTAATTAAGCTAATTTAGAAAATGCATTTTCTTTCTAAATGGTCAACTTTTTTGATAATTTTTTGCTAGCCTGATTTCATTGAACTTTTGACTATAGTGTATTTTAAGTTTTTAAAAGTTTTGCTCTCTTATTCACTTTCTCTGATGGAAATCATAAAGAATGCTAAAATCACACGTTATGTAAAGAAGAGTGGAAAATCTAGTTATATTTTGTTCATATTTCATAGTCTTGTTATCAGTTGGTATCACTAAGGTAATCATATTAGTGCTATTAAGAGAAAAAAGTCCTTTGCTAGCTTTTTGGTCCTAGGTATCATTTGAATAATCCTTATCAAAGAAAGCATTCTCTAGTAGCAAATAACAGAGTTACCTTAACTCATTCTGTTGGGACTTAAAGGATTAATGTGTAATCTTAGCTCACAATTGACTGATCAGGCAAATAACAAATTTAACAAATATTTGCAAGACATAAAGTCAATTTATCATCAAGGAAATAAATTTAAACTGCACCACTTCCTTTTTGCCATTTCCCCCCCAGATATTTTACAATTCAGAAGTAGGAAAATTAGAGGTAAAATTTAGGAAGAAAAGGGGAGGATTTAGAATGACTAGGTTGATAAATACAAACAAAAAAACTAGGAATGGTGAGAGAGTGATAGAGAAGAAAATATGACAATGTGGGAAAGAAATATCAGCCAAATGTACAAAAGAATTTGGAAGTATAAGAAGAGATTATGAGAAATATTTCTGGAGGTTATAAGTTAAATTCCTTAATTTTTTTTAAGTGTTGCAGGTTTGTGTTGGATTTGCTTTAAGATTAGACACTTTCTTAACCATCCTCCATTTCCCTGATTTGTTATCATTCTCAATATCCTCTGTGAATCAAACTCATGGATAGTAATGGCACAAGGGACCCTTTTGTCTAGCTGGTCACTCCCTAGTTTACACACATGGTTTTGTCACCAATGTTGAGTAATGAGCTCAATATTTTGGTTGTATTTGTCCTTGAAGGTATAACTTAATTAATCATTATGTAAACAGCAATAACAACATGTAAGAAAAAGAGCATTTTTTGTTTTTATGAAAGTTATATTGACTGCTCTGGATTAATACAAATAAAGTTAAGTTTCCTAAAATAATTGCACTTGAGTTAGGTGTAGACAAGCTAATTTTTAAAAATTGGAAGTTACTGTAAATCTTCTAATTATAGTGCTTTGTAGGTTTACTTAATTTATTGATCCACATGAAAGAAATGGAAACTGAAAATCTAAGGTAATGAATTATGAGTACCTTTTATGCATGAAAGATGACAAGGAAATATAATCAACAGACTTATACAAAAATAAAATAGCTTGGCCTTAGATCAAAGAGGGGCAAAAAGATTAATATTTTTGTTTTGTAATTAAAAGAAAGTGCATAAGTTGTTATGCACATCTTTTATGATATTCTGATATAACCAAAGGCATTGATGAAAGACCCAATGCTGTTTCAATACTGGTACTAATGATATCCAATATGCCATTAAAGGGTTTCTTCTTCTACTACTACTATTGTTGTTGTTATTATTATTATTATTTGGTGGCTGGGTGAGTGGGAAACTCTGCAAAGACTAAGCCAAGTAGACACCAACATTTGGGGGGTTATATATATTTTTAGCATTTTATGAATGACCCCTCCACCATTCTTAATGGCAAAAAATTCATAAACATACATTTCTATCCTTGTCATCAGAGTGGACCAACACGATTGCCATCACCTGGGAATCACGTTCAAGCTGTGACTTACTGAATCAAAATCTGCATTTTAAAAAGACCGCCCCCAAGTGATTTGTCTTAAAGTTTGAAAAGTCATGGGCCTAGAGTTTTCTGAGTGAGCATAAATAACTGATAGCATTTCAGTTATAAATGGCCAGTTTTGAAAAGATTTGAAGGCAAGATTAGGATAATGAATCTATGAGAACATAATTAATTCATATTGTATAAATTGTATGAAACTGGAGTGGATATGATTCTAAGGAAAAAGGTTAACTCTAAGGGAAAAGATGATTTACAGAGCTTGTCTTTGGGCTTAATATATATCATATCCCCAAAGATACTAATTGGGAGTAAATATTGTTAAGGACATTAAATTCTTAGTAATTTTCTTGCTTTTTGGAGAATTGATTTGAATATACAGTTGGTCACAACATGATATAAACATATTTATTTTTTGAAATAATAGAAGCACAATTGCAATATTTATTTGCAACAACAGAAACATTAATATTTAAAGCCATTGTTTGCCTTTGTCTGCTGCTGATAACTGTTTTCCTTAAAAGCACTACAAAAGACATTTTGAACAGATGGTGGCTGGTTTTCTCTATCCTGCATCCCCTCACAACTGCCACCGAGCCCCACCATTCATTAATCTTCCATAGACTTCCAGTAGCAAAGCAACTAAATTACACACATACACACACTGAGGCCAGCATTTCTGTCACGCTTAAAATTAAACTGAAGAGCACTGTGCCAAGTCCTTTAACCAAACTTCGCTATAAAACAGTTAGAAAAATAAACATTTAACTTGGAGGCTGATCCAGGAATGTCCAGTCTTAAATGGGAAATTCTGGCTGGTCATTACATCTTAGACAGTCTCTATGCACTGTGTGTCTCGAAAATTTTGGAGTGGAATTAAAACATCTGGTTTGAATTCACCTTGACTCAGAACTGTTCTAAAAGAGAGCTATTTCCTTAATCTTTGAAATAAGTAAAAGAACCAAAAAATCATAAACAATAATGCTTTCACCAAAATGATTACTTGCTGTGATATCACCTACATATAAAATAATACTACCTATTCTTAAATTAGTCTTGGAACATATTATCGACACTACATGTTTTCTAATGAAAGAAGTGGGTTTATCAAATATTTAAAATACTCTGTATATTTTAAATATATAGTTTTACCTTACAAGGGTAAATAATGTACATTTTCCAGGCACCTATGTTTATGGTAATTTTAACATTTTGATATAATTTCAAATTTAAACAAAAGTTGCAAGAATAGTACAGAGTTTCTACCCTTTTTACCCAGATTCACCTAATTGTTTACATTTTACCCAAATTGCTTTATTACTATTCGTCTGTATATTTTTGATATATGCATTTATTTTTTAATACTGTTTGATTAAGTTGGAATCATGGTGACCTATATCTCTAAATTCTCCCATGTATATTTCCTAAGACCAAAGATTTTTTTTTACATGAAAATAGTACAGTTTTCAAAATTAAGAGATATAATATTGACGCAATGCTATACCTAAAGTCTACTCCATATTCAAATTTAATGTCATCAGCTTATCCAAATAATGTCTTTAGAGCTATTTTTCTCTCCTGATTTAAGATCAGATTCAGCATCTCACAGCGCATTTAGCTGACATGTCTCTGGGTTCATTCACTCTGGAAAAGTTCCTCAGTTGTACCTTAACAGTCCTGACCTTCACATTTTTGAAGACTGCGGGAAGTTGTTTCATAGAATGACCCTCAGTTTGGATTTATATAACTTTTTCTCATGAATTTTGGGTATTTCTCAGTGTATCATATCCAGAGGCACATGATGTTGATTTTTTCTGTTAGTAATGATACTAACTTTGATTACTTAGTTAAGGTGGTGTTCACCATATCTTCAATGAAAAGTTACTATTTTTTCTTTGTGATTAATTTCAGGCAACTTTTGAAACACATTTAAATGGCATTGAAAATATTAGGAAAATTACAATCGTATTTACAAAACACCAAATTTCGATGATTATAATATTCTGGTTATCAGTTTTTCATTTTTACAAAAAGTATACTTAATCACACTAGAATATAAAAAATCAAATGCTGTATGTGGCAACATCTTTTTGACTGTGAGGGTTTTTTCTTTTTTTAAAGTCAAATGACAAACTACAAAAGAGAAGAAACAGTTTGAAATTAAATAAAATTTCTTTTATATATTTTTATATTTGGGGATCACTTCTTCAAAACCATAATATTCTTGACTTAAGGTAAAAAGAAAAAAAATGAATCCAAATTAGAAAGGAAGAAGTAAAACTGTCACTGCAGATGACATGATGCTATACATAGAAAATCCTACAGATGCCACCAAAAAGACAACTAGAACTCATCAATGAATTCAGTAAAGTTTCAGGATACAAAATTAATGTACAGAAATTTGTTGCATTTCTATACACTAACAACAAACCATAAGAAAGAGAAATTAAAAACCAATCCTATTTACAATGGCATCAAAAAGAATAAAATACCTAGGAATAAATCTAACTAACAAGGTAAAGACCTGTATTTGAAAACCTTAAGGTACTGATGAAAGAAGTTGAAGACAACACAAAGAGATGGAAGATATATTGTGCTCTTGGATTGGAAGAATCAATATTGTTAAAATGACCATATACCCAAGGCAAACTACAGATTCAGTGTAATACCTATCAAATTACCAAAGGCATTTTTCACAGAACTAGAACAAAAAATTTTTAAATTTGTATGGAAACACAAAAGACCTTGAATAGCCAAAACAATCTTGAGAAAGAAGAGCGGAGCTGGAGTAATCAAGCTCTCTGACTTCAGACTATACTACAAATCCACAGTAATCAAAACAGTATGTTACTGGCACAAAAACAGACAAATAGATCAATGGAACAGGATAGAAAGCCCAGAAAAAACCCCACGGACTTATGGTCAATTAATCTATGACAAAGGAGGCAAGACTATACAATGGAAAAAAGACTGTCTCTTCAGTAAGTGGTGCTGGGAAAACTGGACAGCTAAAAGAATGAAGTTAGAACATTCTCTAACATCACACACAAAAGTAAACTCAAAATGGATTAAAGACCTAAATGTAAGGCCAGATACTGTAAAACTCCTAGAGTAAAACATAGGAAGAACACTCTTTGACATAAACTGCAGCAAAATTTTTTTGGATCTGCCTCCTAGAGTAATGGAAATAAAAACAAAAATAAACAAATGTGACTTAATTAAACTTAAAAGCTTTTGCATAGCAAAGGAAAACATAAACAAAGTGAAAAGACAACCTAGGGACTGGGAGAAAATATTTCCAAATGATGTTACCAACAAGGGATTTATTTCCAAAATACACAAACAGCTCATACAACTTAATATCAAAAAAACCTCAAACAACCCAATCAAAAAATAGGCAGAAGACCTAAATAGACATTTCTCCAAAGAAGACATAAAGATGGCCAAAAGGCACATGAAAAGATGCTCAATATCACTAATTATTAGAGAAATGCAAATCAAAACTAAAATGAGGTATCACCTCACACCAGTCAGAATGGTCATAATTTAAATGTCTACAAGTAATAAATGCTGGAGAGGGTATGGAGAAAAAGGAACCCTCTTACACTGTTGGTGGGAATGTAAATTGGTGTAGCCACTATGGAGAATAGTAAGGAGGTTCCTTAAAAAACTAAAAATAGAATTACCATATGAACATTCAATCCCATTCCTGGGCATATATCTGGAGAAAACTCAAATTTGGAAAGATACATGCACTTTGATGTTCATAGCAGCACTATTTACAATAGCCAAAACATGGAAGCAACCTAAATGTCCATCAACTGATGAATGGATAAAGAATATGTGGTAGATATAGTGGAATATTACCCAGCCATGAAAAAGAATGAAATAATGCCACTTGCAGCATGATAGATGGACCTAAAGATTATCATATTAAGTGAAGTAAGTCATACAAAGACAAATATTATATGATATCACTTCTATGTGAAATCTAAAAAATGATACAAATGAACTTATTTACAAAACAGAAATAGACTCACAGACATAGAAAACGAACCTATGATTACCAAAGGGGATAGCAAGGTTAAGGGTGGGAGAGATAAATTAGGAGTTTGGGATTAGCATATACACACTACTATGTATAAAACAGATAAACAACAAGGACCTGCTGTATAGCACAGAGAACTATATTCAATATCTTGTAATAACTTTTTTTTTTTTTACGGTTCGCGGGCCTCTCACTGTTGTGGCCTCTCCCGTTGTGGAACACAGGCTCCGGACATGCAGGCTCAGCGGCCATGGCTCACGGGCCCAGCCGCTCCACGGCATGTGGGATCTTCCCAGACCAGGGTACGAACCCGTGTCCCCTGCATCGGTAGGTGGACTCTCAACAACTATGCTACCAGGGAAACCCTATCTTGTAATAACTTTAATGGAAAAGTATCTGAAAAAGAATATAGATAGATGGATGGATAGATAGAGAGAGAGAGAGAGAGAGAGCGAGAGACAGACAGGTATCTGAATCACTTTGCTGTACACCTGAAACTAACAGAACATTGTAAATTAACTATACTTCAATAAAAAAAGGTTAAAAAAAATCAAGTCCTTAAACAAATTTGTATTGTCTTTTTCTTGGAAAAATAGTTTAAATATTGATTAGAGAAATTTTGACTAATTTAATTGTTAGCATCAATTTCAAATTTTTGATTGTAATTTAGAGCTAAAACTATCTTTTAGATGCACCAACTTTAGTAGAGAATTAGCATTAATGATAATCTCCCCAATCTCTGTAATTATAATAATTATAATAATTACGGAGATTTCTACCATTGGACTAAAAAGTCCAGGATATTACGTGCTGATATTCTTCCACTGCTCTTCATATACCTTTTTATTACATATTAACTACATATCTGTTATAAAATCATGTTAAATAGCTGTCTTATGGGGCTTATGGCTTTAAATATTCAAAATATTATATTTTCACATTAACCTAAGCAGTTTTTTCCTGTAGGAAAGTATTTCATGGTTCTTCATAGAAAGGGGCAGATAAACTAACATTTATTAAGTATCTACTTTGTATCAGTCTCTGTGTTAAAGACTTTTTACAACATAAATATTTTTAAAGGTTATCTGTGGAAATAATGAGTACATTTGAAGCTAAAGAAATGGGAGCTTGCACCTAAGGTGTGTTTATAATTTGGTTTTACTCCGCACGGCTTTATTTTAGAGAACTAGTGGCGTAAGCCCAAAAGAAATCTACTAAGGTGAGGAAATGAATAGTTTGTTTTTAAGAAAAAATCTTACATTAGAAAGGAAGTGGTTGTGAGTATAGCACAGGATCAGCCCAGATATTGAACAGACTGGTGGATATGTTTTAGATGAGGATGCTCAGAAAAGGACGGGTGAAAAGTGAAAGAGTTTTTCACAAAAACCTTTGAGACACTGAGAACTTAAGTACCTGAGTAGTACTTATATCAGCAAAATGTGAAAATGAAAAACTTTGCACAGGCTTGTGTGCTTCTGAAATGTGCTGTGGACAACCAAGGAAAAGATAGTCATTAGCACTGTGGTGATGCCTTTACAAACAATGCCTCAACAGTACTTCAGTGCTCTAGTCACTGGTTATCTCCACTTATTTAGTCCATAAAGATTTTAGAGACAAAATCACACAGCAGGCAGTATACTAGGCACCAAAGTTCTAGCATTGAATAAAACTTCTAAGAAGAGACATTAGGTTTTGATTATGTATTGCCAAGTTCAAAGTGGTTCATGCTAAAAGCTGAGTGTATGTTCATTGGATAAATGGTATACGAACACAGCTTAATGACCCATGTCTTTGGCTGAAGTTGATGGAGTAGGAAGTTGGCCACATCGAATGTAAATTGTGAAAGTCTATAATGTTATCTGAGATTTCCTAAAAGCATATATATACATATAGAGATAGCTATTGATGTAAGAATAGGTAATGCTTCATGCCTATCCAGTGGCAAAAAGGCCATCTCTGAAATTTAGATATTAGAAATAAAAAAGCAAAAAGTGTAAATTGATATTTCTATAAGATTTCCAACTTCACCCTACATTGCTCTATCTTTAGCCAAAGAATACATGTTCAGCAGTAATATTATGCAATAAACATCACTTAGTGTACAACTTCCTGTTGCGGTTGTAACAAGTTGCCACAAACATAGTGACTCAGATCGATGCAAATGTCTTACTGTCCTAGGAAACATAAATCTGAAATTGGTCTCACTGGGCTAAAATCAAGTTGTTCATAGGGTTGTGTTCTGTTCTGGAGGCTCTCAAGGAGAATCTGCTCTCTTTTCCAGGTTCTAGAAGCCACCCACATTCTTTGGCTTGTGGTCCCCTTTTATCTTCAAAGTTAGCAATAGCATCTTAAGTCTTTCTCACACTGCCTCACTGTAACATGCTTCTGCCTCCTCTTCCACTTTTAAGGGCCCTGTGATTACACTGGGCCCAAGTTGGTAAACCAGGATGACCTCCCTACTTTAAAGTCTGGTGATTGGCAATCTTAATTTTACCAGCTACTTTAATTCTTTTTTTTTTTTTTTTTTTTTTTTGCCATGAATCCTATTATATTCACAGGTTCTCGGGATTGGGATGTGACCATCTTTGGGTTGGGGGAGGGAGTCACTGGTCTGCCTTATCACACATATGTTGCTTAGTTGGCATAGAGAGTACTAACTTGCTAAGAGATTCAGATTGCAAGTTTCATTCTGCACTTAAAAAAATGAAATTTTCTCTTGTTATTTTTCAGATCGTTTATAGACTTAAATTACAATATTATGAAATTTTATATTGTCTATAGAGCTCCTTTCGGATATTTCTACAGAACTGTTTTCCTTGGGTTAGAATTATCAACGTGTTCAAATAAAGTAAAGTCTATGGGAATTTTTGCTTATTGCAACAGAAAATATCATAATAATCCAATAATAAATCCCAATTAAATTGCAAATTAATAGATGATGTACAAGTCTCTTAGACCATTTGAGCTGCTAGAACAGCTCAATGGGTGGCCTGTAACAAGAGAAATTTATTTGTCACAGCTCTGGAGGCTGGGTAGTCCACCAAGATCAAGGTGCTGGCAGATGTGGTGTGTGGTGAGGGCTCACTTCTGGTTTACAGTCTTCTTTTACTTTGTCCTCATATGGCAGAAGGGGAAAGGGAACTTTCTGGGGCCTCCTTTATAAGAGCCCTAATCTCATACATGAAGGCTTCATCCTCATGACCTAATTACCTTCCAAAGGCCCCACGTCCAAATACCAAGTTGGAGACTAGGTTTCAACATGTGAATTTTGGGTGATACAAACATTCAGTCTATAGCAACAAACCACATCAAATATTTTCTTAAAACTGGCATGTTTCTAAGATATTTATAATTAAGATGTTAGTTTGGACAACTTAACCCTCAAGGTCTGCATAAAGTTCAACAACATTTTAACTCCAAATATTGTAGTAAGTGTACAGCCATCCCAATAGTCATTCAAATTCTTAGAAGTCGGGAGATGGGGAAAGAGAGGCAGTCTCCGATCTCTTGATCACTGTGGCTCCTGCTTCCTGCTTCAACCGAAGAAATGTTGCTTGGAAATTGTTTCCTCAGTCTGCCATTTTTTATTATTTGTGAATATGAGTGTACATACACAGAGAAACAAAAAACTCAAAAAATTCTCTCTCTGGGCTTCCCTGGTGGCGCAGTGGTTGAGAGTCCACCTGCCAATGCAGGGCACGCGGGTTCGTGTCCCGGTCCAGGAAGATCCCACATGCCGTGGAGCGCCTGGTCCCGTGAGCCATGGCCGCTGAGCCTGCGCGTCCGGTGCCTGTGTTCCGCAACGGGAGAGGCCACAACAGTGAGAGGCCCGCGTACCGCAAAAAAAAAAAAAAAAAAAAAAAAAAAAAAACTCTATATATATCATATATATATGTATATATACACATAAACACTTTAGTGAAGATTGGAAAGGGAAGAATAGCTAATATATACATATACAAAATTTATATATATGATAGAGCTGTTGGTTTATAACATGCAATCAATAACTACTTTTAAATTTATTTCAATTCTGCAAGCTCATTAAAGGTTAATAATTTGATTTTTAGTTGATCAGAATTCAGTGTGTTAGAATGATTGCCTCTGAACCAAGATAGACCTGGTCTGACATCCTGGCTCTGACCCTCTTGCTCCATAATGACTCTGGTCCTTCTCTCTTTGCAGTGTCCAGCTGCCCATCTGGAAACTCAGGCCCTGCTCAGGCTATGTCATCAATAGGTATACATCCAGCAGGCTGGCAGGGGGGATTGATAGGCCACTGGAGCCTCCATCTCTATAGGGTCTGATTGATGAGAGTGACCTGGAGTAATTTTTCCTCATCTATAAAATGGGAGTACTTAATCTTGTATGGGTTTCCTCAGGAATCAATGAAGTAGCTCCTGGAAATTGACTAGCAAATATAAAATTCTCGCTATAAAGTCTCTCTTTTTTTAGTCAAAGCTTGTGGGTACTGTTTTTTGTTATTGTTTGCAAATAGCCCCATAATATTGTTTTTATTGTTACAAGACATTCAACTGTCAACCCAACGTTTTATGCTTCACTCTTAAAAAAATAAATCTAGGATTTGTCAAATTATTTAAATGTGCATGTACTATATAGAGAGAATTGTTGTAAATAGTGTGAATCAAGCCTAAAGTCATACAAATTACTGGAGCTGCAAGGTAGGGAGACTGTTAATTGGGAACACTATTGTTATTGCTTAGATGGTTTTTGATACACACCTGCTGTGAATCTTGGTTTTGCCTGTCTTGCCAACCTAACAGTTTGTGCTTACCTAACTAATGAAATTCCAGGGTTCTTACAGACAATGCTGGGTGCACATGGCTCAAAAGGATTCTTATGACAAATAGGCCTTTGGGAGCCACAAACAGGATGATACATTCCCTAAAATTATAAGATTCCTTGGGGCAGTTATTGACAGCTGCTATGTGTACATGAATGGGCTAATTGCCAATTAAATGACCCATATTGGGTGGTGCAGAAAGACTTGGGAGAAAGATCACACCCCACTGAGCTACTTTGGCATCTTAAATAGTCGGTAAACTACCATTAATTTTAGAAAATGCATTAGGGTATGCCGAATAATACAAAGTTCAACAAAATTTTACCACAGTAGAGCTGGAATGTTTCCTTGACTCTGCAAAAATGGACTGGTCAAAAACAGTTATAATCTTTTATTTAAAATGATCTGTCTGGTTAAGCCTGACAATTTGGGTCAATGACCTATATAACATTATAAATGGTGAATTACAGTGTGTGTGTGTGTGTGTCTGTGTGTGTGTGAGAGAGAGAGAGAGAGAGAGAGAGAGAAATACTTTAATTAGTTCTTTCAGATTTTAAACAGCTAAAATACGAGGTTAATTTTTTAAAAAAAACTAACTTGCGTATAACTTTGCAATATTATTTCTAGTTGGTAATGTTAACTAATAAAACTGAAGCACTTTAGCTGTAGGCAATTCAACATGAAACAAAGGGAAACATTGAAATTATACTTACCAGTTTTATATTTTAAAGACTATTGGCTTGTTTTGAATGCAGGTACCCTACAAAGGAGGATGTCAATTCTTTGGAAGAAATCTTGGAACAATGGCATTTAGTTAGAAGATTTAGGAAAGATTAGCTTGAAGATGTCAGAAAGAAGTAGTAGAGGGTGCAGCATGATTGGATCTACTTTATAAATTTCATATGCTATCCTCCTTTAGAAAAAGCTTAATATTTCTCTCTCACCCAGAATCTTACAGATTTTGTTTAAAAGAATTATAAAATAGGATCAGAAGAAAAAGAATATAAATAAAATGTTATCTCACTTAGGGCATACTGATATTACTATTCTTGGCAAAATATATATAAATACACACACACACACACACACAGACACACACACACACACACACAGATGGCAGGAAAAGTTGCATGAATAAAATACATAGAATTTATCCCTAAATTTTAACATCAACTAACTTCAGTGTTCAATTGTGTGTTGAAAATAATTATAGGTTATAAGTTTGAAGAAATTGAAAATCATATATTACAAGATTATACTGAAAATAAATGATATTACACAGTTGACAAAAATTAAAGTGAGAGGCTAATAGTAAACAAGACTAAAATCTGTTTAGTTGTGGGAAAATGGAGAAAATTTAAAAGGCAAGTCAGGGATGCTCGCCACACTGATCACACCCCAGGAGCCCAATGTTTATCACCATCTAGGCATTTTCAAACCATGCACAATAATGGAAAACATTGCAGGCGAGTCACAAACTGAGATCAAGACTGTAAAAAAATAGAAATACAACTTGAAGGAAAATGTGTTATAGAAAGGTTTTAATTATTCAAAAATATTTAGAGCTGGTTAATCAAACCTAGAAAATATTACAATGTAAAGAAATTTGCTGAACAAAAGTAGAATAATTGGGAACTTATTTACAGAACTTTTTATCTACAACATCAATGTTAATAAAACAAATTATACTTAAATTTGTTTTGCAACACATTTACCCTTCAACAATTGCTAAAATAGTACGTTAGTTACATATTTAGAATTAGGTATCTCAGTTTTAATATATTTTTATTTTTTGGTAAAATTAAAACTTATTTATATCAGACATTGAATATGGTCAAGCAAAGTAGGTGGAAAGGACCTAAGGGCTGGGTTACAGGCATGGAATTATACAATCTAAACCTAGGAGGAGAAAGGTATGAATATAGACAGAGAAAGTATGACACAGTTCAAAATGTGCTTTGAAATAGGATAAATTTCTCAGGGAGGAACTACTATTAGAAAAACATTAATTCCCTCAAAATTGATTGTAAATTTAAGAGAAATCTTCAAGATTGGGACTGAAAAACAGTATTATCCTGGTTAAAATGCAAATGTGAGTTTATATTAATGGATAATTTGGAATGCAACTAAGTGGCTTTCTGTTTTTACTTTAAAATATAAAGAACTATTTTAAACTCGGCGTGAAGATAAAATCTCATATGTAAGAGAGAGAGAGGAAGTTATTGCCTTCCTCCATCTACTTTCTTCTCTCATTCCCCTAGATCCTTTTAAATAAATCTCCACCTTTCTTGGAAATGAGCCAAGTCTATTTTGGAGGAGCAGCATGGTGACTGTATGTTGTAGGTTATATTCATTTCCTTCTTCCTCCCCACTTGTTTGCTATCTCCTTGGTAAACTATAGTCTCTTGATTAGAAAGATGACTGGATTTAGGTTTCAAGTTATAAGGAATTATACATTGAGGGGATTGAGAGATTATAAGAGAAGGGATCTATCTAAATGGTAAAGCTCTAGTTTCTGTGCATGATGGGGAATGTAAAAGTGGTAGTAAAAGAGTATTCAATCATTCAGTCTGATCAGGGAAGCAGATATTGATGGTGATGGTCAAGTAAACTATGACGAGTTTATCGGAATGAAGACAGCAAAATAAACACATTGTACAGAATGTGTGAAAGTTCTTGTGCAAAATTATTTATTTTCCTTTTCTTTGTTTGAAATGTATCTGTAAAAGATTTCCCATTGTCAAAAAAGATGTATGTATGTAATTAGGACTTCATTCTTCTATGTTTTCTTCCCTAATCTTACTGTCACTGTCCTGAAATATTATTTTAGAAAATTGATCAGGTAACATGTTTCATATGACTTACTCTGGATATATCTAAGCTCTTCTGCACATCTAAACTTAGATGGAGATGGTCAAATGAGGGAACATCTGGGTTATGCCTTTTTTAAAGTAGTTTTCTTTCGGAACTGTCAGCATGTTGTTGAAATGTGGAATGGTAACTCTGGGTGGCCTATGAACAGTCAACAATACGTATTTAAAAGTTGCACTATTGCCAAATGGGTGTATTACCCAGTTACTCATACATTATTTTTTTGTACTGCTGGTTCTGTACCAGAACTATTTTCTTTTATTGTTACTTGCTTTTTAAACTTTGTTTAAAAGAAAATCCGATTACAGCACAATTTGCCTCAAATCCATTCAAAACTGTATATTTGTTTTCCAGTTATAATTTACCACACCCCCCAATTTTTATTCAAGCAGTATGTCTGGAGAGTCCATGATATGCCAGACAATGCTGTAAACACTGGGAACACCAAAGAGAAGAGGGTAGACAGCAGCTCTGCTCTTATGCAGATTATATTTCAAAGGCAGAGACAAACAATATGAAGGAAATGAATAAACTGGTAAAATATTTAAAGTGAAAATAGTACTATGAAGAAAAGTGAAATAGATTAAGTGATACAGTGGGGTAATATAAGAGACTCTAACATACTAAAAATTGTTCAGTCTGTTCTATGCATTGTCTTCGTTCTTCCTATCCTTATTGATAATCCTGAATTGCCCAATAAGTGGCTACTAAGCCACAAGAATAATTTCCCCCTATTTGGGAACCATCTTTATTTATTTTATTTTATTTTTTAAATCGACCTTTTCATTCTTTTTAAGATTTTTTTTTGATGTGGACAATTTTTAAAGTCTTTATTGAATTTGTTACAATATTGCTTCTGTTTTATGTTTTGGTTTTTTGACCACGAGGCATGTGGGATCTTAGCTCCCTGACCAGGGATCAAACCTGCACCCCCTGCACTGGAAGGTGAAGTATTACCCACTCGACTGCCAGAGAAGTCCTGGGGACCATCTTTAAATAGTTGTTTCCCAAACTTGTGAAACTTCATCTGACCACTCATGATAAAGCTATATAAAAATTCTGTCCTTCCTCAAAGTAAAACACCTCTTTGAAGTTGTTCTCATGTGCCAGCATTGTAAATAAAAGATTATGCCTAAAAGTATGACATGAAAGTAAATAGATAAATTAAAATGGAATTCTAAAATCATTCAAATAATTTAACTGAAGTCAGGAAATGGGAAACAGAGGAACAAAAATCAGAGGAAACAGAGAACAGCAGTAAAATTGTAGACCTAAATCTTACTTTACAAGAATCTACATTTAATGTTATCATATAAACACTCCAATTACAAGGTAAAGATTACCAAAAAGATTAAAAAAGTAAGACCCAACTATATGCTGTGTGCAGGGCCACTTTAATTAAAAAGTTACACATAAGTTGAAAATAAGTAGGAAGGATAAACACATAGTTGGCAAACACTAAAGTTAGGACAACTTTAGTGGTTATATTAATATTAGAAAATATATTTCAAGATAAAAATTATTACTAGAGATAAAAAGAAATATATCATAAAGACAAATGGTAATTCATAAGGATGAAGCAACAATTATGATATGTTCTGTGCCTAATAATAGAGCCTGAAAATACGTGAAGCAAAAACTCACAAAAGAGATAATTTCCCAATTATAACAGGATATTTTAATACACCTCTCTCAGCAATTGACAGAACAACTATATAAAGAATCAGCAAATATACAAATTACCTAAACCACACTATTAAGCCCCTTGTATTAACTGATATTTATGGAGCTTTGCTCAATAACCAACAACTGCAAAATACAAATTATTTTCAAGTAAATATGTGTACATGCTTCATTCACCAAAGAAGCTGTATGCTGAACGTTAAAATAAGTTGCAGTAAACTTAAAATTATTGGCGTCATACAGAGTCTATTCTCTGACTGCAATAGAACTAAATTAGAAACCAATATCAATTAAGATATGTGGAACTCCCCTCAAAATTTTTTTTGAAAATTTAACAACATACTTATAAATAATATGTGAGTTAAGAAATCACAAAGAAAATAATAAAGACTATATTAGAATAAATATAAAATATATTAAAATTTGTGGACTGCAGCTAAAATAGTACCAAGAGGGAAATTTATAGCTTGGAAAGGTAATATTTAAAAAGAAAAAAAAAAAGATCTGAGCTCAATAATCTAAAACTCCCTTAGGGGACTTACCTGGTGGTGCAGTGGTGAAGAATCCGCCTGCCAGTGCAGGGGACAGGGGTTCAATCCCTGGTCCAGGAAGGTCTCACATGCTGTGGAGCAACTAAGCCCATGCACCACAACTACTGAGCCTGCATTCTAGAACCCGAGAGCCACAACTACTGATCCCATGTGACACAACTACTGAAGCCCGCATGCCTAGAGCCTGTGCTCCGCAACAAGAGAAGACACCACAATGAGAAGCCCAAACACTGCAACAAAGAGTAGCCCCCGCTTGCCATAACTAGAGGCAGCCCACACGCAGCAACAAAGACCCAATGCAGCCAAAAATAAATAAATAAACAAATTTATTTTAAAAATAAATTAAAAAAATAAAATTCCCTTAGGAAGCTAAACAAAACAAAACAACAAAGAACAACTAGGGTCAAAATAAAGTCAAAATAATAGATGAAACTAAATATTTAAAAGCAGAACTTAGTAGAATATAAGAGATAAAAATAGGGAAAATTAACAATGCCCAAAACTAGACATTTAAAAAGATTTAAAAATTTGTAAACTCCTAACTAGAATGATCAAGGAAAGAAGAACAAAAAATAGAAATATCAATTTTGAGAGAGGGGTCACTACTGCAGATCCTAAAAAACATGAAAATGATAATAATGGAAGTGTGAATAAATTTAGGCTAACAAATTTTAAAAATCGGAAGATATGTACAAATTCCTTGAGAAATAAATCTTGCCCAAACTGGCAAAGATGAAACAGACTATCTGAATATCCCTAAATCCATTGAAGAAATGAATTTATTATATTTTTGCATAAGAACACAACCAAAACACACACACAAAAACTTCAAAACTAAAAAATACACTCTAGGCCTTGATGGCTTTTCTAGAAACACATCCCTGGGTGACTCAGAAGTTCATGTATACAGCAAATATTTGGGGAAAAGGTGAGGGCTTGGCAGCTATTAAAGAGGAGAATTTGGCAGTGCCCTTTCTTCCCTATGCATGTTTCTTATATAAAAGAGGCATGTGTTAGGAGAAGGTCATCATGTGAGTGAAGTATAAAGAATCTGGACTATGAACACAGTTGAACATTCAGATGACTCCAATCTTAGCCACTATCTAATCGAACTGTTTTGGAGACTCCAATGGACTAGCTGTGCTGTCAAGCCATAAAACTATGGAAGCTAAAACTAATTTTTTTTAAATATACTTTTGTTTTCTTTTCTCGGGAAGAAAAGAGATCTGATAACTTGCACAGAATTTCTTACCAGGAAAGGAGTATTTCCATCACAAAAACCTAGAATATGTAGTATTAACTTTGGGATCTTGTCAAGAGCTTAGACCTAAAGGCCTTCAAGCAGAGGATTAAAGATTGAAGGACAATAAGGAAACCGTTATTAGAATCTGGCAAAAGGAACACAGATGTCACATATGGCTGAAAGGTTGTCAAATTCTGGAAAATAGAAATATACCTAATGAACTAATGAATTTGGTCAAGGAAATTTACACTCAGTGTGTTGAAAGTGCAATGGATTTCTTTTAGCTGTATGTGATAAAGGATGATTACAGAGAGATGAACTAAAAAAGGAGATGTTCAATTTCCAGTCATACCTAGAGGAAACATTTCTGAGTTAAAACTTGGTGGGCTCAAAATTAAAACTTTCTCATCCCTAGTCCTTCCTAGAAAAAGAATCTCAACTTAAGAAATGACCTCATCCTGCAAGACCCTTTTTTAATCTCTCAAAAAATTGTATGGCAATGTCTAACAGATCTGCAAAAAGAGAGGAAAAGATTTCTAAGAATCTTAAGGACATTGTTCCACAGTACCCTAATTCCCAGTTTAAGGTAGAGAGAGATCTATTGTCAAAAAAGATTTCTGATTGTCACTTCTGTCTGAATGGATTAAAATGTAATACACAGGAGACCCAAGAAATGTTTAAAGGAATTATATCAACTTGGTCTGAAAGTGACAGAGCCAGTTCAAAATGAAAATAGGTCCTTTAGGCCCTAGAACTTCTAGGACCTAAAATAGGCCAGAAAATAGGGTAAGAAAGCTACTCAGCAGCAAACATGGTTACTTTTTTATAGAAAAGAAAGAATGACTCAGAAAGTGGAGCTGAGAGCTCAGCAGATGCAGCTAAAGAGCCACAGAGAACCATTTCCAGGAACAAGGCTATGCCTTAATCAGGAAACCAGTGATATGGACATGGCAGGATTTTAGAAATGTTATGGACTATTAATAGCTGTGTGATCTCCCTTGTCCTTTTTCTTTCTTCCTTCTTTTGAATGAGAGTGTCTATTGAGATTTTCCTAGACAAACCTTATAATTGCATGTTGTGTGTGGAAGGCAGATAACTTTATTTTATGAAGTTTTCAGGTCACAAAGAGTCATATCCAAGGAATTAAACCCAAGGAACTGCACCAAAAATGTTCAACCCACACTTGGACCAATTTAGATGATAAGTTTCCAGGCTAGAATTTAATGACATAATGAGATGAGACTTTGGGGTATCATAGGAGAGGCTGAGTGCATTCAGAAAGTAGGAGGTATGTAAGTAACTTGTGGTCAGGGGTAGCTCCAAATTCTTTACCATCCTTCCCTTTCAGAGACAGAATATGGTTCAGGATTGTTTATGTTTAAGCCAACAGAACATCATGGAAGTAATGATGTGTCCATTCCTGGCTTATGCCTATAAAAGGATCGACAACATCTGCTTCTTCCTCGTGGAAGACAGCTACCATGTTGAACTACTTTGAGACCCCCATACTCAGAAGACCAACCTAGTCAAGTAACAGAGATCTTATAAGGAAAACACTGAGATATCAGACATGTGAGTGAAGGCTTCCTAGACTTTCCAGCCTAGAAGCTAAAATTAAGAACTGAGGTCCCAGAGGAATATCTCCAAATGACCATACCAGCTCTTTGAGCCACCTCAGGTTAGTTTCTAGGCACCATGGAACCGAGTCAAGCAATCCCCATATATTCTTTCTGAATTCTGGAAAAAATTAAAAGGTGTGGTTCAACAAGTGAGAGGTGCAAGTTTATGAGGGAACATGTGCCTAAAAGGAAATTGGAGATGCCACTGGACAGAACTTGGCCAACATCAGAATTTATCCATAAGAATACTCTGTTTTTCCTAACAGGTTTTAAATTTCAAGTAAATAATCTGTAAAATTTTAGTTCCAGGATAGTAACTTAAAAAGGCTATATCTATTTCTTGAAGGGGAGGAAAGGAAATTGCAGTCATTTTTCTTCTACCAAATGTATTTTGATCCCAACGTCTAGATTTTTATTTAGTATAAAAAGTTGTCTCATTTTAATATGCCCCTTTCTAATCACCACATTCTAACAAAGTTGGTTTAAGATCCATCATCATACCTGGTTCCAGTAATCCAACTAATCTTTACAACCTGATTAGATATTCTTTTTCACATTACAATTGCTCCTAAGCATTAGTAGTTTCTCATGCAATGGGGATGGAAAATCATCACACTCATTTCTAGCACATGAGTTTTCATAGAGTTCTTGGCACTGTACAAGTGTTTTAATTAGGCATGTTTTCTCGTGGGAAAGCATGATAAAGAAATGCAAAATACAGAGTACACGAGGAGTACATATGAAGGGTACAATACATAAGTAGGAGAAAAGGTTACAGGGGACCAAAGGGATTTCTTAGTAATTGGTTTTCTAATAATCACAAAGGGAATTCTAGAGAAAATTTTACAAATTGTGTCCTGAAGGAGTGAATAAGAATGTTTTTCCTTTAAATTCTGGAAATATCCATGGCTATTTGATACCATCAGTGAAATTTCAGATAATTATTTGCCAGTCTGGACAAATGGTTTTCAATGTAATTGTAGGTTGATGGAGACTTTTTTTTCTTTTTCTTTGCTGAAAACATACTTTCTTCCAACCAAAGTTTTCACATTTGTTGAAATTACTTGTGTAATTTCAATGTCAGATGTAAAAATTGTCAAAATCTCCCTTTATTAAAAATAAATTAATTACTACATAATTTTTAAAATAAAATCACTATACTTATTAACATGCAATTAAATGAAGTTAAATATCACCTGGGGAAGAATGCATTCACATTTCTGTTCATACTTTCTATTTCATTTCTCAAATACCACTTCTACTTCAGTTAATTACAACAGAGTTTGTCCTAATCTCTCTGTTTTACCAGATGGAGAATATATATACTGTATATAATATTTTTCCTTAAAAATTCTGTTTTTCTTTACTAAATTATTATTCTTCCTTGCATCTTACAGGTGTGATTTAGTTTATCTTAGATAACTAAATAAGTACAACTTCAGATAATTATTAGCGCTTTAATGAATCAATAAACTGGTAAACACAACTTTATTATTAATATTTTTTTTTGTGGTTGCGGGCCTCTCACTGCTGTGGCCTCTCCCATTGTGGAGCACAGACTCCAGACACGCAGGTTCAGCGGCCATGGCTCATGGGCCCAGCTGCTCTGTGGCATATGGGATCTTCCCGGAACGGGACACGAACCCGTGTCCCCTGCATTGGCAGGCGGACTCTCAACCACTTAGCCACCAGCGAAGCCCCCACGACTTTATTTTTTACGTGCATCTAAATTTGATCCAGATAGGAAATAACTATTATAATATTCAAACTTATAGCAAGCAGATTTCTTCATTGAAGCTATTGACTTCTTTCATCACCATTTCATATGTTGTTTTACAACTTCATTAATTAATCATGATATACAATACCTATAAACTATATTATTGGAGAATAGGACAAAATATCAATAAACTCAAAGATATATACCATTTTTTTAAAAAATTGAACATTCTTAAGTCATATATATATATATATATATATATATCTGATTGTAAAATTTATGCCTGATGACTCTATTTCCAGATAATTAAAAATGATATTTTTAATTGTCTAGAGAAGAGATGCTTTCCACTACTGTATAGTCTTCATTTCTCTAATGAATAGTGTATAAGCAGACTGAGGAAATTTTGTCAGGTAGGCTAGAACAAGCGATGAAGATTCAATTATTTTTCAATTATATTCTCTCAAAAATGTACAATGAGATGAGAAGGACTGAGAAGAAAAATTAAAACCAACATAATTTTTACACAAACTTTCTTCTCTCAGAAATATGTAGAATCTGAGAATACCTTTAAGCCAAAGAAGATCAGAAAAGTGTGCTATATAAGTTGTGCTTTTTTTCTTTCTTTCTTTCTTTTTTTTAATACTGACTTGTCATACTATACAAAGATAGTTCAAAGAAAAGAGAACTTACCAATATCTGGTTCCCAGTTTGTAAAGGAGAGTGCACTATTTTGGGGATCCAGGTTAATGATGACAATGGGAATTTATTTGTGTTAATCTTAAGTGAATAAGGATATTAAACTTGCATTTTTTGTGTGTAAAAACCAGCAATTTATAAATATGTTTTATGAAGAGAGGATATTGTTAAAATACATTATTTTTTACATATTTATATCATATTTTTAAATTTTCTCCTATAATCTTATAATTATATAAGATCTCCAACTCTACTCAGTAGCAACATTCCTCACAGAAAGAAAATCTTCACGAAGTATCAACTGGACTCATTTCTTCCCATGACAAACAATTTAAAAGGCATATATTCAGACTTCAAGGTTATTTTCTATGTGAAGTAAATGTTTATCTTCCTGTGACTGCTACACATTTCTTCTGGGATCAAACCAAATAAGTTTTAAGTCCTTTTTCATATTGTAGGTATTTAAATATTGAAGATGATTATGATGCCTGTCTCTAGGTGTAACACACTCAATTACTTTTATCATTTGTGAAGTGACGTGTTTTGGTTACCAATGCAACTTATAAAAAAATATGCAATCTATAAATACTTGTTGAACAAAACAGAGAATGAAGTATTTTGTGTGGGGGAAGATAAGGAGTTAGAAAGATTAAATATATGGCCTAAAACTTTGAGCCTTGAAGGAGGCAGAACATAGTTGTAGACTCAGATCTTGCCACTGTACTCTGCTGTCTTTCCTCCATATAAGGTTGGACTTTAAATACTGTTCATGTCAGAAAATAGGAAATGTGTTGCCAAGGAGTCTACTGGAGCATAACCATGATATCTTCTTTCTTTACCCCATGAAACTATGTTATTTTTATAGTAATTTAGATTTAAAAAGCATTTTCTCATACACTATTTCATTCATAGTAGAAAGATTCTAGAGTACAGGAATTTGATTCATAATCTTATTTTTAAAAGTAAATACAGGTATATATCTCTATACCAGCATGCCTATACTGTGTTAACAAAGAACATATTCACTTTTTTTAACAATAGTGTGAATAATCATATGTATTGAAATCCAGATGGTAATTGAAAGAATTATCTGTTGCTGTATGTGATCTCATTTTTAGGCACTTTTTTAAAAGAAGGCATTGAAGCATGACCCCCCTTTTTCTGCCTTTGCTTTCTGTGTGGCTATGTAGGCAAAGAGTGCTTAGCAGAGCAGTGACTTGTTCACAGGGGAATAGGGACTTTAATGAATCATACATACTTTATTTGAAAAATATCAATAACCATTCACTGGTCTATTCTTGCATAAACTGAATAAAAATCCCCATGTAAATGGTGCACAGCTTTTTTTATGAATCATGCGCTATTTTTTAGTACAATGTTAAATCATCTTAAAACATGTAGTTTTACCTGCCAAGCCTAAGATAAATTTCCATCAGTGATTAAAGACTAGTTCCATTCCCTATAATCCTTGTCAATTATATGAATAGGCAGTAATGGAACACTTTATTTTCTCTGGTTATTAAAACACAAAATAGTAATGCAAATGCACTGTACAATGTCTCCTTACTAGATTGGCAGTGTAATTTATTTAATCAAATACAGAAGTCAAAGACAGAGAAGCAGGAGTTAGTCTCAAAGTCTATGCGGGATAAAAATGTATTCAGTTAAGAAATGCCCACAAAAGATCAGAATGCAAATTTTAAGTCTTTCAGAGATCTCTCTCAGCCTAACAGTTGCATGTAATTTCTATTCTATGAACATTTCAATTTCATTGGTAAGGCTGCAACTTTTTCATTTCTCCTCCAACACAGACCATTCACGTTTATTCTGAAGGAAGAACGTGTATCCTTAATATCGATGACTACAGGGACCGTTCATTTTAAGTTTTTAAGTCACAAAGAATAGAAGTGAGTCAGATTTGAATTCATAGTGAAAGTTAAATAAAATACATATAACAGTGTCACAAGCAGAAGATAGGGAGCCCCTCCCTTTCGAATGCGGCTTATGAGGAAGAAGGGAGTGAATCAGGTTTTGGTAAAACTGGGTAATGTTGCTGCCATTATCTCCATGATTCTCATCACCAGAGCTTTGAGTGAAATTTTAATAAAATTAACACTACTTTCTTGATTTATTTTTTTTCTTTTCTTCTTAATCTTCTCTTCAAGATTAAACTCATCAGCACTTGACAAAAACTGCAAATAACAGCCAGATGCAGGAGTTGGTTTTATCTTTTTATGCAAGTATGTGGTGCTAATTAGTGCAAATTGATTAAACTTTAATTGCCTGATCCATGGCTAATTAATATTTATAAGATGAATGAGCAGGAAAACCAGACATTTATTAAAACACTTTAATGATTTTTCATATGTTTTGACAAAGCAAATCAAATAGATGTTATGAGTATGGATGTGCTAGACTAGGGGACTGTATCTGTTGCTTTCTTCTACCTGTGCCTTCTTCTACCTTTTAAACACATAGGTTGTAAACTTATTTTGCTTTAGGGTGTTTTTTCAAATTATTTTCAAACATTTTTGGTATGAGGTCAGCACATCATGTGTGACACCAATTATTGCAGTGATATATATTATTAGCACATGTAAAATTATGTTTGACTAGTATTATATTTTGTGTATTCATGTATTGTAATAATATGTTAATGCAGTATACAATTGTAGATTTTGTAAGCAAGGAAATACATGCCAAAATTTGTTATTTCTAAGATTTCAATCTTTTGGAAAAATAATGAATATCAATTAAGAGCATTAATTATTTGAATTTGCAAATTAAATAGACCTGATATGTTTCTACTTAACTACCTGATGCCTAAAGTTGTAATTCAGGACTCATTCTTAGTTGTGCAAAATTAATTTTACACTGTGAAAGAAGTTCACGTGTGAGGTGCACATTGTTTTAAGGAAGAATATAAATATTTACTTCTAAAAATGTTATTTTATGCTTGCCTACTAAAGGAACTTCTATATATAATGATTTATTATAATAGAGGCTTATTTAAAAATTAAATGTCTTTGGTCATTATCTTGATAATACAGTATTCCCCTCTTGTCCATGAGGGATATGTTCCAAGACCCCCAATGGATGCCTGAAACTGTGGGTAGTACCAAAACTCATGTATTCAATGTTTTTTTCTTATATGTACATATCTCTGATAAAGTTTAATTTATAAATTAGGCATAATAAGAGATTAACAACATAACAAATAATAAAATAATTATAACAATATCCTGTATTAAAAGTTATGTGACTGTGGTCTCTCTCAAAATATCTTATTGTACAAATTTCATATCTATTCCATCTTAACTAAGCACTTATTATGCACTGTAACCATAGCCATAACTTTTACAGTTTGAGGTGCAACAGCAAAACTAGCATGGATTTCTTTTTTCTTCTTCACAATTACATGGATAGAAGATTCATTCTTATCATAGATCAATACCCTGTGCTTTGGGGCCATTATTAAATAAAATAAGGGTCGCTTAAACACAAGCACTGCGATACCAAGACAGTCAAGCCCATAATCCAGAAGGCTACTAAACGGCTAACGGGTGGGATGCTTTAGACAAAAGGATGATTCATGCCTAGGGCAGGATGGAGTGGAATGGCAGCGGGCTTCATCATGTTACTCAGAAGGATGACCAATTTAAAATTTATGAATTTTTTTATTTCTGGAATTTTCCATTTAATATTTTCAGATTGCACTTGACTGCAGACAACTGAAACTGCAGAAAGCAAAACCACAAATAAGGGGGGACTAGTGTATTTTACAATTAATTCACACAATCAATATACCTTTAGTGAAAAGCTTTTATCAAAGAAAAATGTTTTGAAAAATTGTTTATGAATGTTTATTTCCCATATCTTACATTTAAATTTTATACTTAATTCTCAACCATATCAAACCAGACAATATTTCATATTTTCTTGCATATGTACCTCCACACATTCCACTATTTTAAACAATTCTAATGAACTCAATATTTGGTAAAATGTTATTTACTGTAGTCTTAACAAAAATGATTCAATGATCTTCTATATTGAATAGTTTAAAAATGTCAAAATAATCAATTACATAATTGTTACTCACTTTTAAGTTAAGGTGTAATCAATTCTAAATATAAAAGTTAGTCCCTCTTCCTTTTTTTCGGTTCTCCCATCCTAAAATATTTCAGATTGTATTAAAGTTATATTAGCAGTTGTGATAGTCTTTTGATGTGTCCACTTGGCTAGGCTGTAGTCCACAATTTACTTAATCACACTGTGATCTCAGTGTCATTATGAAGGTATTTTGAAGGTGTGATTAAAGTTCATCATCAGTTGATAATCAGTAAATATAATCATAATTATAAACGAGATAATCCTAGATATTCTGGCTGGACCTTATCCAAACAATTGAAAAGCCTTAAGAACAGAGCTCAGGTTTCCAAGTTGAAGAAGATATTTTACCTCTGAAAAGCAGCTTCAGCCAGGGCCCAAGAGTTCCAGTCTGCCCTTTTTACACCGAGCGCTACAGATTTGGGACTGACTTAGCCGTCTTCCCAATCATGTAAGCTAATTCCTTACCATAATTCTTTTAATATATATTTCCTACTGGTTCTGTTTTTTTGTGGAACTCTGACTGATACAACAAGCAATATATTTTATAACTTCAGTAAGAAATCAGGGGAACAGATATGTGTGCAAATAATCACAAAACAATGAGATTAGTACTAAGCAGGTATGGACCAAGTCACACAGGGATATAAAGAATGCTCTAAAATGGGCAGAAGGACAGTGTGCATGGCGTAATACTAGCATTTACGCTTCGAGTGAGTAATGGACAAGTAGAGTTGAGTAGAGCATTTCTGGCAGAGAGAACAAAGGTACCAGTGCATGAAACAAATGGAGAATAACATTCCTGTATTGATATTATGTATATTTCTTGAGGAAAAAGATAGTGTATGGAGTCTGCAACTATAGGCTTAGTTCAGATGACAAGGTGCCTGTATACCAAGAAATGTTTGTGGAGCTGTTTCTAGAAGGGTTATGATGATTAGATATATTTAGAAGGGGAAAGACAAAATCAGACTTATGTTTAGGAAGAGCATTCTGGCAGAACTATGAAGGAAGGACTGACTAGATAAAGAAGGATGAGTTAAGTGGGTTTTTGGTTTGTTTGTTTGTTTTACTTTTTTAAAAAGCTATAGAGACACTAAAGTTTCAAACTAAGATAATGATCATGGGGATAGATGGTAAAGAATGAATTTGAGAGACATCAGTTAGTAGGACTAATTAAATGTGGGCAATGAAGTTGGAGAGAAAAACTTCAACTCCTAGTGTTCTGATTTGGGCAATTATATAGAAGATTATGTTTTGCATCAAGACAGAAAATACTAAGGAATAAAGCAACATTATAGAAAAAAGATGATTACGTTCACTGATGAAAGCTTTAACTTTTACCAGCTTAGAGATTTTCAACTGGAGATTTCTAAAAGAAAGTTCAGAAGCTCAGAAAAAATGGTTATATTGGGACATGAATTTGAGGCTCATATAATAGAAAGGCTGAAGATATGTAGACATAACAGTGATTTCTAATGGTGTAAATGTGTATTAGAAAAACAAATGGACAGACGAGTTTATTTTGACTCCAAACTACGTATTCATGTTAAATACAATTTCAAGTATACTGCATTTCTCTCAGACCATGTATTAGGATTGAAACCAATTTTATTTTATTACACTTCAAAATTTAAACCAAACTACCTGTGTTCCTTTTTTATTATTATAATATTCAAAATAGATGACCAAGTAAGACAATTCTTTTTTATGTATTCAATATTCATCCATAACTTGGTTAATAAATTCACTCATTTTTTATTCAACTAATATTTAGCATCTAACATGTACTAAGCTGTGTGCTAGACACCAAGCATAAAATGGAGAATAAAAACCTACACCTGTGATGTTTTCAGGACACTTTTGTCTAAATATTGAAAAAAATCAACCTCCGACTAAAGAAAATAGGTAGGCACTTTAATTGTAAATAATAATTTTAATGTTAAAATATTTTCTATATTATATCTATCCTGCCCTCATCTAGTGGGAAATTGTAGATTTCAGTCAAAGGTCTTTTGTTACAAAACTTCAGCTAAAGGAAATAATGGAGGACCTCAAAGAAGAAAGATTCTCACTTTAAGGAAGTGGATTGGAGTGGACAGGCATGGATTTCAGATCTGGAATTCAGACTTTCCTCTGTTCTTGATAACATGGGACCTTAAACATGAAACTGAACTCTCTTGTCCTCAATTTCCTCCGTTTTCATGTTGAGAATAAGACCTATCTCATTCTGGTTTTGTGAGAAGCAAATTAAATAAAAGGTAAAACCCAGGACAATGTTTCATTTTTACTTGATAATCAGCTGTAAAGATTACATAATGAGGAGAAGGCAGAAGAGGAGGAATAGCAGAGGCAACAAAAGGAAGAGCCCCAGGGACTATGTCTCAGAAAGTCAAGAGCATCCGTGTATCTACCAAGAGAGACATAAATATACTGAAAAGATATGACATGACTCACAGAAATGAATGCTGAGAGATCCCATGTAGATGAGGATCTAGTTTCTCAGGTAAGGTCAGAATCTACTTAACCATCTGCTGAGTTTGCTTCTGATAAAGGTGACTAGTCTGGATTTTGATAAAACACTTGTCACTTTTTTCTAGAGCTCCTGGTTGGAGAAGCAATGTTCCTTTATAATTATTCTGAGCATTTCGGGCAAAGCATCCCTTACTTGCTCTACTGGACTGAATTCTTCACTTTGGCAATACTTGAGTCTGTTGTAATACCTCTAAACATTTACCACTCAGAGTGTGGTCCAGTGACCAGCAACATGGCATCACCTAGGAGCTCATTAGAAAGTCAGAGCCTCAAGTTCCCCCCCACCCAGGTCTACTGGATCTAATTAACATGTTAACAAACTCAGGAGCTGATTTGTATACACATCGAAGTTTGAGAAGCACTGTCTAAGCAACTTTTATTTCTACCTCGCCAAACATCTCTGTTTAAGGCCAATGACATCATGCCATGCAACTTGTTTAATTTATTCCCTAGCTAGATGCTTCCGTGATATAGATAGGTCCAATTAGGGTGAGAAGGCTGAGGTTTCTTAAAGTGCTATATATATTAGAAAATTCAGGTTGTGCCTCATCAAAGAAAATGAATGACTTGCCAAAGAGGTTTAAAATATCCAATTGTATTGACACAATCTCTCTAAAATTTCTGAAGATTACACAAAAACAATAAAAGATAACTTAATTGTTTAATCCTTATACTTATTCTAAGTTGCAAATGTATTTTAGACTTTCTCTCTTTTTTTTTTAGTAGGAACATTAATTATTTTTTTATTGGAGTATAATTGCTTTAAAGTGTTGTGTTGGTTTCTGCTGTACAGTGAAGTGAATCAGCTATATATATACATATATCCCCTCCGTCTTGGACTCCCCTCCCATCCCACCCATCTAGGTCATCACAGAGCACTGAGCTGAGCTCCCTGTGCTCTACAGGAGGTTCCCACTAGCTATCTATTTTACACATGGTAGTGTATTTATGTCAAGACTAATCTCCCAATTCATTCCACCCTTCCTGTTCCCCCGCTGTGTCCACATGTCCGTTCTCTTCGTCTGCCTTTCTATTCCTACTCTGCAAATAGGTTCATCTGTACCATTTTTCTAGATTCCACATATATGCGTTAATATACCATATTTATTTTCCTCTTTCTGACTTACTTCACTGTGTATGACAGACTCTAGGTCCATCCACATCTCTACAAATTACCCAATTTCATTTCTTTTCATGGCTGAGTAATATTCCATTATATGTATGTACCACATCTTCTTTATCCATTCATCTGTTGATGGACATTTAGATTGCTTCCATGTCCTGGATATTGTAAATAGTGCTGCAATGAACATTGGAGTACATGTGTCTTTTTGAATTATGGTTTTCTCAGGGTATATGCTCACTAGTGGGATGTCTGGGTCATATAATAGTTCAATTTTTAGTTTTTTAAAGAATCTCCATACTGTTCTCCACAGTGGCTGTATCAGTTTACATTCCCACCAAAAGTGCAAGAGGGTTCCCTTTTCTCCACACCCTCTCCAGAATTTATTGTTTGTAGATTTTTTGATGACTGCCATTCTGACTGGTGTGAGGTGATACCTATCAGGCTCCCCCAACTTCAGACTATACTACAAAGCTACAGTAATCAAGACAGTATGGTACTGACACAAAAACAAATCAATGGCACAAGATTGAAAGCCCAGAGATAAACCCACACACCTATGGTCGCTTAGTCTATGACAAAGGAGGGAAGAATATACAATGAGATAAGACACCTTCTTCAATAAATGGTGCTGGGAAAACTGGACAACTACATGTAAAAGAATGAAAGTAGAACACTACCTAAGACCATACACAAAAATCAACTCAAAATGGATTAAAGACCTAAATGTAAGACTAGACACTATAAAACTCTTAGAGGAAAACACAGGGAAAACACTCATCGACATAAATCACAGCAAGATCTTTTATGACCCACCTCCTAGAGTAATGAAAATAAAAACAAAAGTAAGTGAATGGGACCTAATTAAACTTAAAAACTTTTGCACAGCAAAGGAAACCATAAACAAGATGAAAAGACAACTCACACAAAGGGAGAAAATATTTTTCAGATGAAGCAACAGACGAAGCAGCTAAATATCAAAAAACAAACAACCCAATCAAAAAATGGGCAGAAGACCTAAATCGACATTTCAGCAAAGAAGACATACAGATGGCCAAGAGGTATGTGAAACAATGCTCAACAGCACTAATTATTAGGCTTTACATTTTAAAAGTAATGTTCAACCTAGTAGAGATTAAACCTAGGATTCCCCAATAAATAAAAAGAAATAATTCATGCTTTCTAACAAATCAGAAAATAAATAAAAAGGTAAGTGTCATAGTATGAAACAAGGCATATGTCAAGCAAAGATGTGAATTTAGTTCATTGTACTGCTACTTTCTTCATCATACAAGGACTTTCCATCATTAACCTACATTATCTCTGAAATTGCTTCTAAATCTGTGCATTACATTTCTAGAAGTTACAAACACTTAAAGAGGAATATTTCATTTTGACAATGGCTTGACGTTTGACTTACTGACTTGTACTTGTAATTTCAAAAACTGTGAAAAACCATCATGAATTGACAATTGCATTAATTAGATGAAGACTTCTCTTCCCTTAACTCTATCTGATTAGTAGCATTTTCATATTATTGTATGCATGCCCTGAGTTTGCGCATCACTACTTCATTCTCACTGTAAAATGTAGGTATTTTTTTACTTTATGTGATTTTATACATGGAGAGATAAGTAGTATTCTTGAGAATGACTGTAATTTTAGGAATGTTTCATTGATTTGCACAGGGAGTAACATCATAGCAAGAGATCAGAGGTCTGTTCTTGCTATCTAATGCAGTATAACAAACTGCTCTATAACACGGTTGTTTAAAACAACATCAACATTTATTTTGAACAGGAATCTGCAATTTGAGTAGAGCTTGGTCAGGAGAGCTCAATTCTGTTTCAACTGGCATCAAATGAGGTGGTTCAAAATCTATGTTCTAGAATCATCTGAATGTTAATTGATTTACATTTCTGTTAGTTGGTACTGGTTGTTGGTTGGCTGGATGTTGGCTAGGACCTTAGCTGGGCAGTTGGTTGGAACCTTTATACATGACCTCTGCACATGGCTGAGGCTTCCTTGCAGCAGTATGATACCTAGGGTCTAGGTTCCATGAGCGAGAATGGAGAGAGAGAGAGACTATCATTGTTTATGATCCAGGATTGAAAGTCACATAACACCACTTTATTGCATTCTATCCAATGAGGCAACCACAAAGTCCTGTCCAGTTGCAAGGGAAGACTAATCTTGTTGGAGCAGTAACAAGGTTTTGGAAGAATATGTGAAAAGAGAATATTGCTGTGGCCATTTTTGAAAAGTATAAATTTCACAGGGGCAAATTCCACTTCTTACTCTAAACAAAAGTAGAGCCTTTTACAAAAGAGTTTAACCTTCCTCCTCTATCTGATAGCAGAAGAGAATTCACACACACACACTGGTCCTCAGTCTTCATTAAAGACACTAAACTCACAGCATAGACTCAAAACTTTTCATAATCAATAATACTAAGGCTTCTATGGTAGATTGTTACACTGATGGCTATCAGTGTATGGTGTGTAGACCTCATCCACATTGATTCTGGACTTGGGCATGTAACTTAATGTGACCAATGAGATATTACAGTTGTGATCCATTCAGAGACTTGAAAAGTCTTTGCACATTGGGTCTTTCCTTCTTTTGCTGCTGGGAACCCTTCTGTCATGGATTTTTAAAAAGCCTAGGCTAGTATGTCAGAGGATGAGAGAGGATATGGAGAGAAAGGTCCCAGACTTTTCCATTCTACTCAAGGTCCAAATGTATGAGTAAGTGCAATCAAACCCAACACAAATTCCTGACCCGCGGTATCATGAGCAAATAAATGGCAAATAAACGGTGTGTCAAGCTGAGAGGTTAAACACTACATTACTGTAGAGTAGATAATACCAGACACTGTGTGACAGAAACAACATAGAGTGCACAACAGAGGATTCCTTTGTCATTCAACCAATATTGTGGGGTGTTTCCACTAAATAGAATGCTAGGAAAAGGCAGTTAAAATACATGCAATCTTGGAACCAAAAAGTTTCAGATTATTTTCCTGATCAGTCGATAAGGTTACTGATATTAGAAGCTTTTATCCCAGAAATCAGTTATGGCTTTCTTGCTCCTCAGAGATTTAAGTTAGCTTTTACAACCTCCAAGTTTACAAACCCAGAGAATCCCGAGTCTGCCACACCATTCTGAAAACTACACGCAGTTTATACTTTCTTTGTGCTCTTTGCTTCCCCGAAGACCCCCATGTTGCCCACCTGTGTCACCTCGGCTTGCCTCCATCTAGATGCAAAACTTAGCCCCTTCTTTTCTCTCTGCACACAGTCCACATATTTCAATCATTTCGTGATTTTAATGACTTTATTAAATATCTGAAGGTCATAGGGAAGAATTATACTTCAGAGCATAAAGTCTTTAGTGATTAAGCTGGTTCCATTGCCTCACTGCACACTTTTTCTTTTCGCTTCTTTTCCATGTACTTCCTCTTCTTCCTGATAAATGCCTAATATCTCTCTTATTCTAATCCCTCAGGATCTCACTTTCAATTGCCAAACACTTATAATCCTTTTTAAAAATAGATTATCCTTATACAAGGAATCTAGTGACAGTTATTTATGAACATATTCTCTCTTATTTCATAAGACCAGAAACTAGCTTAAAACTCTTCTCATCACCTCAAGGTAGAAATAGCTTTAGCTAGACAAATTCATTTAGCAAAGCAAAATAAATAAAGAGACTTGGGTTGGGGTAAAGGCATGAGTCCCAGGGGCCAAAGACGTAGATGCTCAAATTAAAAAAAAAAAATGGCAAAAAATTTGCAAGATCCTGTTTTCCTCCTTCCAGTGAAAATTATTAATCTTTCTGTGTGCTTTCATTGGGACAATCAAGGCAAACACAGCGGGTCATGTAGGTGGAAAACAAGATCCATGCTGAGCCAATCAGATTGCCCTGACACTTTTCCCTAAAGCTAACAAGTAAAACTGTCTGTTAACTTTGGAATACGGACCTACATCTGTGGGCTTGGGGCTCAGCAGCTATTTTTCACATTGTATGGTGAGAGTCGTACTTGGACAGGGAAAAATGAGGTCAGCATGAAAAGAGAAGGAGAGATAAGGAAAGCTGAAATTTGGGAGAGAGAGAGAGAGAGAGAGAGAGAGATCATTATTTTTGTACAGATCCCCTTTGGATTTTGCAAGTATGTGATCCAGTGAAATGTCTATTTTTGTAAGAACTAGAATGAGTTGAGCTCTGTAACTTAACTAACAAAAGTGCTTACTGTTGTAGCCATAGACAGTTCATGTTTAGTGTACAGGATCAAGGAAAGATTCCCTGGACAAGTAAAGAGAAACACACAAGGTGTCTCTATTGCATGCAGTACCTAAGAAGTGGGTTCCAAGTATATACAGAGAACTCTAAGGCTTGAAGCTGTGACCCTGTCGACTTAGGTAATCTTAGCGGTTTGTAAACTCACATCCACCTCAAGCCAACATTTGCATGACTTGGTGTTGTTTCCAATTCACATAGTATTAGGCAGGTTCACTTTCAGATAGAATTAGTTTCCCATCAGATTTCTAAAACAGAATTTAGGAACAGAAACTTTGATATCGGGCTTGGGTTAATTCATATTTGCATAAAAACTAAGAGCAACAGCTTCTGACAGTTTAAAAAATCATTATGTCTCTCTATCAATCCCTATCCCAAACTCATCCTTGGCAAATTTTTAAAACCTTATTTTCCTGTATCTATCAACTGTCAACACTTACAGAAATAGCAGTATGAAATAGCATTTTCTACACCAACAAACAGCCCAAAGGTTTTAGTGGCTTATAGCAGCAAGCATTTGTTTCTTGCTCGTGTCCTATTAGAGCTGTGTTTTTAGGAGATTGGCTGGCTGCTGTTGGATTTGGCTGGGGTCCATTAGGCTTGACTGGACTTGGCTGGACTGGACTGTATTCACCTGAGCTCTGCTATTCTTGGTTTGGCTTCATGTGTGCTCACGTTCCATTAGCCAAGGGGAGTCAGAGGACCAAGCTCAACAGCAGTAGAATAGACAAGCATTCTCTGTCTAGAGATAAGACAATGAAAAGTTCCATGACAAAGGTGTGAATATATAAACTACTTACAAAGAAGAAGAGAAGTGATGGGAAAATAATATAATCTACAACAGAAATTGAAGGGTTGCAGAGGTGAGGTCGGGTGGGGAAGCTGACAACTTAGATCTATTTTTATAGACCCAGAGGACATCAAGAGTTGGCAATTAGAAATCTAACCCAAATTTTGATACCTACAGATAGAAAGAGCAAATGAATGGGAGGTACTCAGGAAATATGAAGTAGCCATGTCATTTTCACAGGAAGATGAATCATGTACTCTAACCCTGTTCCCCAGGGCATTCTAGGTAGTCACTGGGAGGTAATCTTTAACTGCATTAACTCATCCATGTTTATAATCCTGCACATGCTTATAGTCTCTTTCCCCTTACATTCTTCAGTGTCTTAAAATATCCCTCTGCCCTTAACACTACTGTCAAATTCAGCATAGCAGTGGATTGTCAGCATAATAAAATAAACATTTAGGAAAGCAGACATTTTAAAGTAGACAAGTAGGCCTCTGCAGAGTAAGAGCAGACATTTCTTGCTTACTTGATGCTTTTTTCTTAAGTATGTTAAAATTATTTGGGAAGAACATCAGATATTTCAAAAATTTCATTTTTGAAAAAATGGAAAAGTACAAGTTCCTTCTAGGGATTTGAATAATTTTGAGTCTATGCAAAGAGCTTTATTCATTGAATTTTCTTTTTTCCTTCTAAACTCAGCTTTACTTTTAAGTATCTGTAGGAAAATGTCATGATAGCCTTCAAGTTCACTCAGATGAAACATGCAACTAAAAGCTTCCTTTCTCTCCTGATCTTATATCCCAGCTCTGCTTTATTCTTCTCCTTTCCATCATTCACCCAGACTTCAATGGAGAAGTTCATTGACGATCAAACAATCCAGCTGTTGTTTTCAACTTTTGCTATTTTAATGTTTATTTTCCAAATCATTCCCTATTTTTCTTCTAAAAGTATACTGCCAAATCATTATTTTTTTTGGAGCAACTCTAATGCTTTCTGTTGCTAGATACCTGATCCAAATCCAATATTTTTCTTGGCAGTTAGTGAACATAATAATAAGTAGGGAATTTTTTTCTCTCTACATTTAGAGTTGGGGAAAAAAGACACAGTTCACAATTAAAACAAATTTAAACACTGAGGGAAATTCACACCTTAACATACATTCACAAACATTGCTCAAAGGGAGAACAACATGTTAAAGGGATGCTCTTAATGTATATTTGCACCTAGGTTTCTCCTCCTCAATACCTTTTCTTTTTTTGGATATATTTTGTGATTTAAGTAAAGATGTGCTTTCCATAGCTTTTTTCTTTATTTTAAAAGTGTTTGTCAAAATGATAGCATGCACATAGAAAACAAAAAGTTTCAATGTTTAGGATGACAGTGAAAAGCGAAAGAAAATTATTTCATTCCACTCCGTCATTTTAATCCTGAAACCCATTTTTTAATGACTCCTGGCCTTGTTTTTTTTCCTTGATTTTTTTATAACATGAGAAAACATTTTTATATATCTGTTCACTGATTTATCGACTGAGGTCATATTTATGGCCCAAAGAACAGGAGATTTAGATCACTTAAACTATACCCACCATCTTTTTCTAATTTCTAATAGATCTATTAATATTTTCTGAAATTTAATTTTTCAAGGCTTTAAAAATTTTTTTGTTTCCTCTAAAATAAAATTTCTTATCTCCCTCAAATTAAATATATTGAGGATGTTTATGTTTCTACCCTTCCCTCAACCTTTTCTTTCTCCTATTTCCCAAATTCTGTCCACCAGCCATTTACACCTACATTAAGACTGATATTTTCACTTCACTTTTTGTCAATCATTAACTATCAAGTTTGTTTATAACAGTGTGTCTAAAAAGTCAAGGAACATATGATTTTTAAAGAGTATATCAGTTCCATTTTCAAATTATATGGTTATATTCAACACTCAGGCATCATTTCTGGTGAAGTTTCCCTGCACTTAAGCAAAGGCTTTCATTGTTAACTTAAAAACTCAAAAAGTTGGGAAATATAGGACAATATTTTTGTCTGTAATTTTATTTTAAGATTAACAATATTAACCTTTCTTCAGGTGAACCATTTAATTATTACTTTAAACTTAAAGGAGCTTCACCTCATGGGTTTTAGATGAATTTGTTATTTTGGAGCCAAATACGTACCATTAGATGATTTAAATAACCCCCAGGCAATTAATAAATAGTTTTATAGAAAAGCCTCCAAAACAAACCAATGAAACCTGAAGTCCTATTGCAAAATTAATAGTTAATTAAAATTAATAGGATATAATTTTTAACAGAGTCTACATGAATTTGGTGACGAACAGCTTATCAGAGAAAAACCTGACCTGCCAAAATGTAGTTTTCTGCCTAAATGCAGTTTATATTTTGTTTCAACCCCAAATATAACTCGATTCTCTATACCAAAATAAGCTTACAACAGAGAATGCAGATGTATGTTTGAGTAAAAATATTAGAGAAAGAGAGAGAAATAATTCTTAGATTAGCATATAAATTTTAGCAGGCATTTACTGAGCACACGAGAAGAAACAAATCTCCAAAGATATTAAAAACAAAGTCTTATTATTTAAAATAAACTTTGAAGTTATTTTAGCCATAAATATGAATAATCTGCAAATAGTAATAAGTGATCTTAAGCCAGAAACTGTTATTTAATCATCTACTCTTTCAACAAATATTTACCCTGAAGAAAAAGAGCACAAATGCCTCTACCCTCATGCACTTTACACTTAGTGAGGCAGACAAGTAATTATGAAATAAATAAGGAAAATTCATAGTGTGTCAGATGGTGATTAATGTTATGAAGAAAATAAAATGTAAGAAAGTGGATGGGAAAGGAGTGCACTTTGAATAAGGTGGTAAAAGTAGGTATTACTTGAGAAGAGGCACTTGAAAAAAGTCCTTAAGGAAATGAGGGAATGAGTTAAGGCAGGTGAGAGAATTGCCTGCAAGGCAGAGGGAACAGCCAGTGTGATGGCCCTGAGGCAGATTCATGCCAAAACTGTCTAAAGAAAGGCAGGATCAGGGTAGCTAAATGTACATTGTGGCAGCTTGGGTATTTTCCCTCACGATTTGCCCCATATTTCTCACCACATTAATGTAGGCTATGCACAGTGTAACCAAGAATAACTTAAGGGCACTTATAAGGACAGTTATTTGACTGTCACTCTAAATGAGATGGAAAGCCCCTGATAGTTTTGAGCAGAAGAGAAACCTGGTTTGTCTTACATATTAAAAAGTTTGCTAGCTTTGAACAGGGACACCAATTATAAGATCATTGCAATAGTCAAGTTGAAAGATGTTGTTAACTTGCATTAGTGTAGCAACATACAAGGTTGTAAATGGTTGGATTCTGCATATATTTTGAAGGTAGAGACAGTATGATTTTCTGACAGGTTAAATGTGGGGTAAAGAGAGAAAACTTAAGGATGATTCAAACATTGTTGTCAGCAACTGGAAGAACGGAGCTACCATTTTCTTAGATGTGGGAGATTATGGATGAGACCTCTCATTCCTAAGCTAGAAAGATAGATCAAGTGTTAAATTTTGGTCATGCTAATATGGAGATATCTTATAGCAAACTGCATAGTGATGGCAAGTAGGCAATTAAATATACAATTCTAGAATCCAGGTGAGTAGTGTAGGTTGGCAATATCAATGTATGGAGCATACTTAAAACCATGAGAAATAATCTGATCACCAAGGCAATGGAGCCAAATAATGAAGAGAAAAGCTCTGAGTTACTCCAAATGTTTAAGGTCAAAGAGTAGTGTTTACTAAGGAAGAAGGAACCAGGAGTATGTGGTATCTGGGAAGCCATAGAGGTTTAAAAAAATGTATTAGGGCTTCCCTGGTGGCGCAGTGGTTGAGAATCTGCCTGCTAATGCAGGGGACATGGGTTCGAGCCCTGGTCCGGGAAGATCCCACATACCACGGAGCAACTAGGCCTGTGAGCCACAACTACTGAGCCTGCGCATCTGGAGCCTGTGCTCCGCAACAAGAGAGGCCGTGATAGTGAGAGGCCCGTGCACTGCAATGAAGAATAGTCCCCGCTTGCCACAACTAGAGAAAGCCCTCACACAGAAACGAAGACCCAACACAGCCAAAAATAAATAAATAATTTTTTTTAAAATGTATTAATGAAGAAAGAGTGATAAACTGTATGAAAGATTGATGGTCAGTAAGATAAATCAGACCATTGATTACCATGACAAGAGTATTTTCAGTAAAGTAGTTGGGACAAAAGCTTGATTGCAATATGGAATAGGACAAAACAGTTTGGTTATGGAAATTGTAAACAACTTTTTTGAGGAAATTTGCTGTGAAAAATAGCAGCAAAGTAGGATAGTAGCTAGAGGAGGGTGCGGAGTTATAAGAGATTTTGCTTTGGAGTTGAAATTTTAGTATCTCTGGATTATAGTGAGGACGATCCAATAAAGAGGGAAAATGTATGATTATTCAGCATAGAGATGGAAAGATTGCTGGAGCAATGTTGCTAGAAAAGACAAGAGGGGATGGGATTTGTTGCATCAGGGACGCCATCATGTGAAGGACAACTATGAAACACAGGGATGAAGAATAGAAGAGTCTGTATAATGAGTGATTCAGACAAGAGCTCATTACAGACTTACGTGAATGTTCAGTTCCACATAATGGTTTAGGATTACTCCTTTGTAGTACAGAGCAGATATATAACAAAACCCACTTTTTAATATTACTTCTAGTTGAACATCCTGTGGTCAGGTTAATACACTGAAAATAGATATATAATTATCAGTGGGGGATGTAAATGCAGTTTCTCCTAACTGATCCTCTTTTTAATTCATAAAACTCAGTTTGTAAATGACCCTTTAAAAACAGTATTTGGGGTTGAGTTAAACGTGTCTCATGAAGTACAACGAAATGTTGTAACATGAAAGTCGTTACAGTGACATGCTATGTCATGCTATTGTCATGCCGAGCAAGTAGCCTCCCACCCACTGATGGTCCACATTATTGAATGTTGGACAGGGAAACGAGTTTCAGTATAAACAAATCAGAGACTGAATTTTTTCAAAGTGTGTGTGTGTGTGCACGCACACACATGTGCATTTATGCTATTTCAGATATTAATGTGCAGAAGGTAAAAAATTCTTACTCTTTGCTTTCCCCATTTGTCTTCTATAGTGGAGAGATGTTCTAAAGATAGGAGATTTCATAGAGTCCTCAAAAGAATAAGGAAATTTTCATATTCACTTTCTGTAGACTAAATAGAGAATTCTCTCAGACCCAGGCAAATAGAGATTCCCTATGTGTGTGTGGGTAAATTTGAATGCATACAAACATCAGACAAATTTCCTGAAGCTGTCAAAGTAAGGGAAATCTTAAATTAGTAGATTTTCTGAGAGAATACTGAACAGTTTTTGAAATATAACTATTGTCTACATTAGGAAGACTCCAGTTTTCTAACTACATTGCTTTCACAACAAAAATCTAGCATGGCAATTGAAGCAGGAGGAACTGAAGTTAGTGTGAAAAGAAACCAGTAGTGCTTTAATTCCATAAATTGTCTTTCTTCTTTTTCTGCTAATTCTCAGTTAAGCTCAATATTTCATCAAACACTGATAGAGCCTTTATCCTGTGTCAGATCCAAAAAATAGATAAATGAAAAGAAACAAGGCTGTCCTCAAGCTACCTACATTTCAGTGGGGAAAGCCCGGAAACAGTTTCTCATACTCTTGGGTGACAGATGTAGTTGGACAGAGTAAGTGTTCAGAGTCAAGAGGAAATGGGAAAATAAGAGGTGTGATCTCTGCAAAACTTATTATCAGAATGAAGATACAAGTCTTCCTTTGAGAAATGCCTCAATCCATCCCCCATCCCCCCACCAAAAGCAACACAATGTGTATTCAGTTGCCACTGCAGAGAAAGCTACCTTTATTCAAAGTAGGGTCAGAATAGGAGCAGCTAGCAGTGGCTCTGATTCTTTCACAGGATAAAGTATGCAGTCACTTCACAAGGTTCGCCAGAATCTGGTGTCAGTTCCTCTGACCTAAACTCTCCCAGCCTCACTCACTCTGCTCCAGCCACCCTGGCTTCTGGCTGCCAAGCCTTCCAAGCACATTTCTTGGTTAGAGCCCTTGGCAATCTGCTCCTTTTTCCTGGAAGCTCCTCTCCTCACCTGCCCCAAGTCTTTGCTCAAATCCCTTTACAAAGAGCCTTTTCTGGCCATCCTTCTTTAAATTGCTGCCATGCCCCCTACCCTACCGGGGAAACTCTTTACACTGATCTAGTCACATTTTAACCTACTACTACATGTTTCTTCTCTTATAATGATTTAACCTACTATATCACTTTGTAAATTATGTTTTTATGTGTTTCCTCTCATTAGACTAAACTCCACAAGGATAGGAGTTTCTCTCCAATATATTTGTTGGTGCACCCCTAGTGCTCAGAACAGTGCCAAGCACATAACAGGACATGATCAATTTGTTAAATAAATAAATGCTGTAAAAACATTTTTGCTGACTTCTTATGTTAGTTGGTGAGAAACTCATGCTTCTCATAAGCGTGTGACCAATGGTGCCATGTGTTGTTATTTTAATCACAGTGAATTTAAAAGTGGCATAAACCATGCAATACCCAGAGGTGAAAAAACAATGTCAAAACCTTATCAAACTGCTATGGAAAATATGTTTTAATAGTAGTAACTAATAGCTACTCCGTTATAACAATCAGCACAAAAGTATATTTATTATATTTACTATAAATATTTTCTCTCCCTGCATTAATTCATAACTGGCTGTAGGGAAGAAAATTCAGACAGAAGCCAGGGTGAAATTCATGTATTCAGAAGATTTTTGAGTACCAAGTAGGTGCCAAGCAGTGTTTTGTCATAAGGACTAAAGTGGTGAGTAAGAAATACCTGTAAGGAACGTGTTCTTATGGCCTTTACATTCTGCGTGTTCCATGTTCTCTCTTGCTCTTGATTTTGTAAAAGAGATTGCTATGCCAGTATTCAAGGCAAGGTCTGAGCTCATGCATTTGGACGGCTCTGAGGACAATGCCTAGCAAAACCACAAGGGGTGTGAGTAATAAGCAATATGGTGTTTAGTAAAAATTAAACAATGTTTTGAGCTCAGGATTTCCTTCCATACCTGCTATTCACATCAGTACTGATCGCAGAACAAGACTTGAGCCTATAAGACAAAGGAAAGTAGAGACACCTGCTGGAGTGACAGGGCGAGGAAACAGGAAGGAGCTGGTGACAAAGACTATGACATTTCATCTAAGGTCACAGAAAGCAAATGGTCAGAAATGTGAATAGACAAGAAAGTTCTGACTGCTAATCAAGAGCTTTAATAATTAGATATTACTAGTGCTTTTATTATAAAATATAAAAGGGTAATAAAGAACAATTTAATACTTGGAGTATTTAATTCAAAATTATCAAGTGTTAATTGAAAATCCATTATTTTTAGCTACTAACAAAGTAATTATGGGAGAGTTCAATCTCCACTACAACATATTTTTTGAGGTAAAAGATACTGAAAAAGGTATTTTCCTTTTTCAAAAAATTAAATCTCCTATGTAAATTAGAAAACAAACATTTAGGCTTCAAGAAGCCCAGCTGTTTTCGATAGATTGGATTTATTTATTTTCTAAGAGATGTAACAATGAGATAGATCTATGAGGAATGGAGGATGCGGCCCCGGAGGTCATGGTGGATGTGTTTTCTCAGTTTGCCCATGCTGTGCTAAAAAGCTGTTGTCTAAGGCAAAGGCAGCAGAAGAAAATGCATTAAAAAAAGAAAGGGCTCCTGTGAATTTATGAGAAGTGCATCACAGAGACAAATATTTCAGCCATGCAATTCCATTCGGCCTTTTCAGCTGTGTGTCCATAGCAAGTCAACGGCTAAATTGAAAAATCAATTCCAATTTAAATTATTGGAATAAAGAACACCAGGAGTCAGAGATAAAATGGCTTTGTTCTCTGAGATCCTTTTTAATTGGAAAGTTATTTCTTCAGGGTATTCTAATGGTTCTGAGGGAAGATTGCAAAATAAAGTTGATCGGCTGGGGGAAGGTTAATAGCTAATGTGCTTTCCTTGCTGTTCAGCCGCCTCCTGTCTTTATGACATCCCCCATCATATCTGGAAGGATTGAAGATTCTAAATCATTTGATACATGCAAGGACTGTATTTTCTTTTAGTCTTTCAAAAACAATCCTGAGGCTGGAACCTTGGCAGAACTTAATTTCTCTTTCAGCCTTTCTAACCGGACTCACTTTTGCTTACAAATGTCACAGGACCTTTGTCTTCTTTCTTTTCTTTCTTCTTCTTCTTTATTTTTATAAATTTTCCTGATGGGGATGTTTCTCTAACAATGGAGTGGTAATTAATGGAAATAAAAGATACCTGAAGAGGTTGCTAGTAAAAGCTTTGTTCTTCAATGACGGAAAAAGAAACCTGTATTAAACAGGTTTAAGAAAAAGAAACAGGAAAAAGAAACAGGAGAAAGAAACCTGTATTAAACAGAGGAAAAAAAAATAGTTATAGACTTAGCAGATGGAGAACAAAGGTACAAAGACAGGGCAAAGGAAAAAAAATTGTAGATATAGATAATGTGAATAAATATTATTATCAAAAAGTTAATATTGAATGCATTGAGAAACCAAAAGTCATATTTAGAAAGCTTCAAACCAAAGTTAAAAACTAAAATTTAATTACACATTTAATAACCTTCGCTCTGCTTGTAGAAAATTGTTTGGGGCAGCTGTAGATTAAAAACCTTAAATGAGCATTTAATTTGAAATTAATAAAACAGTTATGGTATGTGTTAGGAAAAGTTACTGAGGTTTGCTTAGTATATTTAATTACTGTAAAAGAGATAAATCTCATTGCCAGGTAATGAACTCAGAAATGCAGATACAGTAAATATGTACTTACATTCTTGTTATTAATGCATTAAATTTGTGAGAATATGTAGTAATTTAATTAGCATTTAATAAGATAGCTATAGCAAATTACAGTAGTTAGATGTTAAATGTAAATTAATATTTTTACTATCTAATTGATATTAACTAATTAATTACTGTTTATTACATGGCTGCTAGATTTATCTTTTATGGTGTTATTAAATCTCAATTAAAATGCTCTTTTAAGAGGGAGCTTTCAATTAAAAATAATATTCTATAAGAATTTCATAACTCCCTTCTCCTTCAGGACTTGGGGTACAAAATGTACCAAATCAAATAACCAAGGTGGCTTAGAAAGGAACCCAATTGGGACTGTGCTTGAGTTGTTCAAGCAATTCCAGACATTTCCAAGTAAGAAGGACTAATTTATTGAAAGTCATATTTTTTTACTATTAAAGTTATAAGCATGCATAGGCCTAGAAAGACCCTAACTTGAAAATCTCTCTCCACAGTTAATGATACTGGGTTCATGAATTATTTCTTCAAGAAAAGTGACTATGTGTTATTAAAATAAAAATGCTATTTATTATTGTTATTTCTCCCTTGGTGTGACTTAATATATCAGTTACAACATGGCGATTAATTGGGAGCAGATTTTGCTAGAGGAGGGTTAAGTAACATCATGAATTCAGTAAGGGGTCAATAATCAAACCTATTAGACTGGAGGAAAAAGAAAATGAAAGAGAAGGAAATATACAAGTTGAAATTTTATTTTTCTATCAGGGTCTGGTGGCTCCTGTTAATTCCTAGAATGTAGTGTGCTCTCAATAAATGTTTTCTGAATGGAATCCATTAAATCTCCCATATCTGGCACCACATAATTCCTGCAGCAACTTTATAGTTATTTTGAAATCTAATCTCAGACAGTATAGAGTAGAGGTTAATTATCCCTACAGTTTTAAATCCTGACTCTACCTCATTCAAGGTGTGACACCTTTGAAAAATCATATTACTATTACCATTACTATATATTACTATTCTGTGCCTTGGTATCCTCTATAATTACAGATGATAGAGCCCATCTGAGGATTATCATGAGGGCTAATGGAGTTAATAAAAGTAAGGCACTTGAGAACAATACCTAGCACATAGCAATAACTCAATGAATGCTGATTGTTATTATAACCTCCAATTTTAAAGGGATGGTATTCTCTACAATTTGGAGCTGGAGAAGATACATTATGTTCTAGCACACTAAAAACAATTGTAGAACAAATTAGCTTATTTTTATCTAGTTTTCTCCCCTTGAATAATTAATCTCCATTGTTGTAAATATTTATCATTACCCACAAGTCATTTTTTAGCAAATCTATAAATACTATGTGATTTTAATCTTTTTCTCATGAATCAATCCTTGAAGATCCATTGTCATTTTTGTTCCTACAATCTTCAAGCATAATGAAGATATTAAATAAAACCTATCTTACATTGATTCTTGCTTCACTCTACTTGATATCTAGCATCTCAGCTCAATAAATAGCCATTCATCATTATTTTTTTAGTCAGTGTTGGGTCTTGTGACAATATTCTTGCCTAAGCTAAGTGAAATTAATTTTCAGTTAATATTGCCCAGAATTATTTTTAAAACACAAACATTACACTGCTTATAATGCTAACAACTCATGTTTACCTCCAATATGTGAAATTTGCTCATAAGTTTATTACTCAAAAATTACTTGTTTATAATATAACTTAATACTTAAAATATATTTTTTATACTCAATTTCTGTTATTTTCTGAAACAATGAGCTTAAAATCAGGAGAAACAAATTCTGATACCAGCCACCACAGGCACACCATTTATATAATCTTAGCTTACTTTTACACTTTTGTAAGAAAGGCTTTGATAGAATAACCTTTTAAAAAAACCTCTAAATCTAGCATGCTATTAAATTACACTCCAACGATAAGATTCTCTATTACTTGTGTTTGGCTTAGCATTTTTCTTTTGCTTGGCACTTCAAAATGTTGTGTTTTTCCCCCCAGAAATGAACATGTAGAAGGAATAAACTTTTACTATAAAAACCATTAGCCACAAGTTTAAATTAAATGGGTGATGCTGTCTCCTGTTCTGTGAGGAATAGCAATGAGGATATTAATATACCCATGATTAAAAGAATAAAAAGCAGTGAAAATAATGGATGGAAAAGGCAAGTCCAGGGAGGTGTGGTGTCTTGTTTTTTTGATTCTTCATCAGTCTCAGCTGATTCAACCTTGGTCTTTAGATGTGTAAGTCTAAGCTCTGTGGCAGTAAAGAACTAAAGGAGAAATGACAGAGGATTTGACAGATGTGCAGAAAAAAATGCTTTACGCAAGAGGAAAAAGAGTAAAGACGAGAAGGAGAAAAAGAAAGCAAACATTTGATCAGAGAAGCTACTGGGGGAAAAAAGAGGGGAAAAAAGTGGATAGAGGATACAAGTGTTCTTTGAATGTTGAGATATGTGTCTGAAATTGACTGAAAAGCACGTGGGGAGGACATTGATTTTCATCACTAATATTTTTAATGGATCCAATCAGTTTGACAAAGAGGAAAAAAATAGAACTAAAAACAATGAGCTAATCGCTTTGAGGATCACCTAAAATAGCTGCAAGGAGAAGGGTTCAGTAGACAAGAAGAAACTGAAGTCACCAATAATGACAGAATTGTCTAAGAGGGGACAAAATTGAATGCTTAACTTAGCGTGGCTCCTTTGACCACAAGGTCTTACTCCCACAGGACAGGAAGTAAAGAGGTACTCAAGGATTCACTTGGCTCACAGTATGTGATGAACCACATTTTTGGATGTATTCCTCAAATTGTTCTCATTCTGCTCTTGGCTTTTGTATGTACCTGCTCATCTACTCCTATTCTTGTTCTGTCCTTTAGGTTCAATGCATGATAATGTTATAACTGCTTCAACCTCAAATTCTCCCAATCTTCTGGTTCTTCACCTTAGCTCTGCTGCTTCAGTGCCCCTCAAAGGATAGTCCCCATTTTTACACAACTCTTGAACACCTCTCATGCTAGTACATCCAAGAGGAAATGGAAAACACTATTTTATAATGCCTTGACTTGCCAGCCACAAAAAGCCTTCCATATTTCACATGATACCAGTGGTGGCAGCATTAAAGAAGGAAAATGCTGGAGAAATAAATACATGACATTATTCAAGCAACACCTATTGCAGAGAAACAGGCAATATCATATTCCTTACTGGAGATTAATCTCTGAGTGGGTATTCAGATATATTGTGCAGGAGGAATGGCACAGAGCGTCCTTTCAAAGACACATGAAAACAGGGCTTCCCTGGTGGCACACTGGTTGAGAGTCCGCCTGCCGATGCAGGGGACAAGGGTTCGTGCCCCAGTCCGGGAAGATCCCACATGCCGCGGAGCGGCTGGGCCCGTGAGCCATGGCCACAGAGCCTGCGTGTCCGGAGGCTGTGCTCCTCAACGGGAGAGGCCACAACAGTGAGAGGCCCGCGTACCGCAAAAAAAAAAAAAAAAAAAGGATACATGAAAACAACCACTCCCTCACTGCTCTGCCCATGCTACAGATGTGCCTCTTACCAGTCCTGCTCTGCCCATGTCACAGATGTGCCTCTTACCAGTTCTGTATGACTAGCATGCAACATCCATTATTGGACCCACAATAGTAAGCAAGTGGTGAAATGAATATATTCTCCAGCCTCTATTCTCAGAACATTGACATAATTCTGTTTGAGGGCGGAACAGTCATCTAGGTTAACAAAGGCATCAGTCTCTTACATAGATTCATGTGACCAGGGTGCCAGATCCTCACCATGCCTTCTCTCCCTTTGCTTTTCCTTCTTTTTTCCCTTTTCAATTTACTTTTTTTTTCTTCCTTTTTTTCTTCTTCTTTTTTTTCTTGCTTATTATTCTATCTCCAAAGAGCTGCTGTCACCTGTCTCATCCTCTCCAGTGCCTCTGCCACAGCCCCCTTAGGCATCCCTACTCTCACCTGGACAGTGACAGCTGCCTTCCATCTGGCTTCTCCTCCGTGATCATTCCTTACACACATCTTTAGACACTGGAGTGTACTCTGAGGCTTAAGAGATTGGCTCAAGAGACTTGGACTCACATCAAAGCTTGGCCACTGGCCTAGCTGGACGACCTTCAACAAGTTATTTAATCCCTCTGAGCCTTAGTTTGCTAACCTGTAAATTGGGGATGGCAACCTGGCTTGTAAGGATTCAATTATACTTGATTAATATGAACTTAATACTGTTCTGGCATGGTAGCTGCTACTGTAATTTTCTTTTTTTAAATTTTATTGATGTATAGTTGATATATAATGTTGTGTTAATTTCCTCTGTACGGCAAAGTGACTTGGTTATGTATATATAAAACCGAGGAAACATATATATACACATTTTTTTCACATTCTTTCCATTATGGCTTGTCACCAGATATTGAATATAGTTCCCTGGGTTATACAGTAGGTACTACATAGATTTTTAAATCTAGGAACAGTATGATTTTATTCACTTTATATTTTAATGGAATTCCTAGTTGCTTACTTGCTGTGGTTTTGAGATTGCAACCAAGGGACCAAGGGATTCCAGAGAGACAGTATTAGCCAGTGCCATTTGAAAGTGATGAATAAAGTCCAGAAAAAACAGTGTGGGTTGGCTGCAGCAGTGGCTAAGCAAACCACAGAACTATGGGGAAAAGCTTACCATGGCACTTGGACAAAATACCAGAGCTGAACGTCAGAGCCTGGGTTTGCTTTGAGGGTTGAGGATAGATATAAGACTTCTGACTGCTAGAAAGGAGTTTTGTATCTGAGAGTAGGTCAAGTGGGAACACCATGGCATCCGGGGAGTAAATTTAGGGCTACTAAACTGTGCACTTCATACATAGTATCTTTCTAAGCATTTGGAGACACGGAGAAGAGTTTTACCCCTACCTCAAACTTTAACACCCATGGAGGTCTTCACAGATCATTCTGTTAAGAAAGACAATATGGAAACCAGTTTCCTTTTGATGAGATACTTGCAGGTGATAGAAAATGAGAAATCAGGTAAGGGAATTTTAACATGAAAACTAAATTAGGCCTTGAATATCTATTTACATAACCAAAGGAGAGATTACATTTTTACCAAATTCATCCATTTTGTTACTCTTCAGTATCCAAAAGAGTTGTGCAGTATGACGCTGTGTAAAGGCACTGGGAGAGTAGTGGTGCTGTTTCTTGGGCATCCCTCACATTCTAAATTTGAATGTGTCCTTTATTATAAAATGCATAATTGATTTGAAAATAGTTGGAACAGAGGAAGAAAATAGAAAAGGTATTTCTCTGAGTTAAAGAAATACAGAAGTTATACCAAATGGAAGTTTTTTAGAGCACTGGTTCTGAAAATTTGTTGTGAATCCCTAGGTGACACACAGGAAACTGGGATGGGAGGGATTGCCTTTCCCCTGTCTTTTTACAAAGTTTTACAGAATATTCTGGTAAAGATCAAACTTTGAGGAACATTGAATTAAAGAGAAAATGCTGTACAAAAAAAAATAATAAATACACTTACCTCTATTTACTTTTGTTTATAATAACATACACTTTCAACACAACGTTTGTGTGATCATTCATCTTGTCTGAGTGATCAATTTTGTTTGGAAATAAAATTTTCAGCCTCTAAGTAAATGAACATAAATATAGTGTTTCACTTCAATTTTGAGATACTGATTAATAGCAAGCATCATATTGACTCTAACTAGAATAGTTATAATATTAAAAAATGCATTTCTCAAAACCATAACATCTTTAGGTATGATTATTTTTAAGAATGTATATATTAGAACTCTGCTAAGGTATTTCACTTTTTAATCCTCTTTCAAAAATTTTAATGATAAATCTTTATCTAATATTCTTTTTTAAGAATGTATTTAAGATATTTTTTATTCTATACTTGACACATACATGTAACTTACCCATTGATATTAGTGGAAATAAAAATGTATGTCCATTCATTGATAGGACAATAAAATTCTTCATATCATATTTGCAAATATAAAATTATAACTTCTGAAAATGTATTTGATCTGAGCAGAAAAGCAGCCTAATGAGTAACATTTGATTGATAATACATTGCAATTCATAATTGATACAATCTTAGACCTGCCAGTGCAACAAAAGGTCACTTTGAAATTTGATGGGGGTTAGAGGATGGGATAAGTTGGAAATTATATTGTATCATATAAAGAAAGGAGATACTGACACAAATCTACTAATTCATATTAAATTAAAAATATCTTGAAAAGCATAGTAATTAACAGCAAGTTCCCAGAACTTGACATTCCACACAAATGTCACTCCCCAGGGTATTACACAGGAATTAGAGTGTCCTTTCACTGTCAGACTGATATATACTACTGAACAAGTGCTGGGGAAAAAGTCAGATTCTTGGTTGAAGTTTGGGCTTTAAATCGTAGATTATCCCACTTACTCCTGTTTCTGTCTTAAAAAAATAATTCTAAATCTTACTCCTTTCTTTTTATATCTTGAAGATACTATGTACTCATGTATTTTCCTTTGCATTAAAATAAATCAAAGTATTGGAGAATAGCTAAAAATGTTTTTGCAAAGCTCTCTGGGGAATGAGGTAGAGTTTAAAGTGATATCTTTATCCTATTTGAGCACAATATTTTACCCTCGGGGAAGAAAAAAATTTCCTCATGAATTTGTACGAACATTGTCCCCTAAAACCTCCAACATTTTTTCAACCTAAAGCTACATCCACCTGTACAGAGAGAGACAGAGCATCAATCTACAGCCAGCCCCAACAGTCACATAAAAACCAACCTAGAGATTGAAGGCTGGGTCTGTTAAACTAGTGGTTAATATCTAAATTCTTTATGATCATGATCAATGTTTATCATTCTCAGTCACCCTTTCCTTTTTCTTATTATTTCCTCTTTCCTCTCTTATTAGTGAAAAACTCTTGACTACATATAAGCAAAAGAAAATAAGCAAACACCAAAAAACTCCTGTGTTTGAAACAAACATGTAGATAGTGGAGCCATTGGTCTAAGACATCATCACTGCTGAATGCATCGGGCCTCAAGCGCGTATTTACACTACTACTTTGTTTTGCTGTTGCCAAAACAAAGACATCCCTATCATAATTAACTCATTATCTGATCCCATAATACTTTGTGGATCTGTTCCTTTGACCCAAGCTCTCCACTTTTGCCTCCCTCTCGCACTCTACTGTTGTATCCCCTGAACTCTGGATCTGTGCTCTTTCTACCCTTCTCATTTTAAAACTCTTTGAACACTATCACATGTGAGTGGAAATAAAACCGTTTCCTTGTATGCTTCTTTGTTTTGTTTTTTTTAACATCTTTATTGGAGTATAATTGCTTTACAATGGTGTGCTAGCTTGTGCTTTACAACAAAATGAATCAGTTATACATATACATATGTTCCCATATCTCTTCCCTCTTACGTCTCCCTCCCTCCCACCCTCCCTATCCCACCCCTCCAGGCGGTCACAAAGCACCAAGCTGATCTCCCTGTGCTATGCGGCTGTTTCCCACTAGCTATCTACCTTACGTTTTGTAGTTTATATATGTCCATGCCTCTCTCTCGCTTTGTCACAGCTTACCCTTTCCCCTCCCCATATCCTCAAGTCCATTCTCTAGTAGGTCAGTGTCTTTATTCCTGTTTTACACCTAGGTTCTTCATGACAACTTTTTTTTCTTAAATTCCATATATATGTGTTAGCATACGGTATTTGTCTCTCTCTTTCTGACTTACTTCACTCTGTATGACAGACTCTAGGTCAATCCACCTCATTACAAATAGCTCAATTTCATTTCTTTTTATGGCTGAGTAATATTCCATTGTATATATGTGCCACATCTTCTTTATCCATTCATCCGATGATGGACACTTAGTTGTTTCCATCTCCGGGCTACTGTAAATAAAGCTGCAATGAACATTTTGGTACATGACTCTTTTTGAATTATAGTTTTCTCAGGGTATTTGCCCAGTAGTGGGATTGCTGGGTCATATGGTAATTCTATTTGTAGATTTTTAAGGAACCTCCATACTGTTCTCCACAGTGGCTGTATCAATTTACATTCCCACCAACAGTGCAAGAGGGTTCCCTTTTCTCCAAACCCTCTCCAGCATTTATTGTTTCTAGATTTTTTGATGATGGCCATTCTGACTGCTGTGAGATGATATCTCGTTGTAGTTTTGATTTGCATTTCTCTAATGGTTAGTGATGTTGAGCATTCTTTCATGTGTTTGTTGGCAGTCTGTATATCTTCTTTGGAGAAATGTCTATTTAGGTCTTCTGCCCATTCTTGGATTGGGTTGTTTGTTTTTTTGTTATTGAGCTGCATGAGCTGCTTATAAATTTTGGAGATTAATCCTTTGTCATTTGCTTCATTTACAAATATTTTCTCCCATTCTGAGGGTTGTCTTTTGGTCTTGGTTAAGGTTTCCTTTGCTGTGCAAAAGCTTTGAAGTTTCATTAGGTCCCATTTGTTTATTTTTGTTTTTATTTCCATTTCTCTAGGAGGTGGGTCAAAAAGGATCTTGCTGTGATTTATGTCATAGAGTGTCCTGCCTATGTTTTCCTCTAAGAGTTTGATAGTTTCTGGCCTTACATTTAGGTCTTTAATCCATTTTGAGCTTATTTTTGTGTAGGGTGTTAGGGAGTGATCTAATCTCATACTTTTACATGTACATGTCCAGTTTTCCCAGCACCACTTATTGAAGAGGCTGTCCTTTCTCCACTGTACATTCCTGCTTCCTTTATCAAAGATAAGTTGACCATATGTGCATGGGTTTATCTCTGGGCTTTCTGTCCTGTTCCATTGATCTATCTTTCTGTTTCTGTGCCAGTACCATACTGTCTTGATTACTGTAGCTTTGTAGCATAGCCTGAAGTCAGGGAGCCTGACTCCTCCAGCTCCGTTTTTCGTTCTCAAGATTGCTTTGGCTGTTCGGGGTCTTTTGTGTGCAGAAATACAAAAGATCATGAGAGATTACTACAAGCAAATCTATGCCAATAAAATGGACAACCTGGAAGAAATGGGCAAATTCCTAGAAATGCACACCTTCTAAGACTGAACCAGGAAGAAATAGAAAATATGAACAGACCAATCACAAGCACTGAAATTGAAACTGTGATTAAAAATCTTCCAACAAACAAAAGCCCAGGACCAGATGGCTTCACAGGTGCATTCTATCAAACATTTAGAGAAGAGCTAACACCTATCCTTCTCAAACTCTTCCAAAATATAGCAGAGGGAGGAACACTCCCAAACTCATTCTACGAGGCCACCATCACCTTGATACCAAAACCAGACAAGGATGTCACAAAGAAAGAAAACTACAGGCCAATATCACTGATGAACATAGATGCAAAACTCCTCAACCAAATACTAGCAAACAGAATCCAACAGCACATTAAATGGATCATACACCATGATCAAGTGGAGTTTATTCCGGGAATGCAAGGATTCTTCAATATACACAAATCAATCAACGTGATACACCATATTAACAAATTAAAGGAGAAAAACCATGTGATCATCTCAATAGATGCAGAGAAAGCTTTCAACAAAATTTAACACCCATTTATGATAAAAACCCTCCAGAAAGTAGGCATAGAGAGAACTTTCCTCAACATAATAAAGGCCATATATGACAAACCCACAGCCAACATCGTCCTCAATGGTGAAAAACTGAAAGCACTTCCACTAAGATCAGGAACAAGACGAGGTTGCCCACTCTCACCACTCTTATTCCACATAGTTTTGGAAGTTTTCGCCACAGCAATCAGAGAAGAAAAAGAAAGAAAAGGAATCCAAATCAGAAAAGAAGAAGTAAAGCTGTTACTATTTACAGATAACATGATACTATACATAGAGATGCTACCAGAAAACTACAAGAGCTAATCAATGAATTTGGTAAAGTAGCAGGATACAAAATTAATGCACAGAAATCTCTGGCATTCCTATACACTAATGATGAAAAGTCTGAAAGTGAAATCAAGAAAACACTCCCATTTACCATTGCCACAAAAAGAATAAAATATCTAGGAATAAACCTACCTAAGGAGACAAAAGACCTACCTGTATGAAGAAAATTATAAGACACTGATGAAAGAAATTAAAGATGATACAAATAAATGGAGAGATATACCATGTTCTTGTATTGGAAGAATCAACATTGTGAAAATGACTCTACTACCCAAAGCAATCTACAGATTAAATGCAATCCCTGTCAAACTACCACTGGCATTTTTCACAGAACTAGAACAAAAAATTTCACAATTTGTATGGAAACACAAAAGACCCCTTGTATGCTTCTTAAATGGAAGCTTTCTTCTTTACATTTGGTCTGAAAATGGTATTACTGTTATCTCTTCTGTTCATTGTCCCAGATCATGAAAATCTTATGAAATCCCAGTCTTATGAAAATCCTTGCCCTTTTTGTATGGAGAAAAGGGAACCCTCCTCCACTGTTGGTGGGAATATAAATTGGTGCAGCCACTATGGAGAACAGCATAGAAGTTCGTTAAAAAAGTAAAAATAGGGTTACTGTATGATCTAGCAATCGTACTCCTGGGCATACATCCAGAGAAACTCTAATTTGAAAAGATACATGCACCCCAAAGTTCATAGCAGCACTATTTACAATAGTCAAGACATGGAACCTAAATGTCCATCAACAGATGAATGGATAAAGAAGGTGTAATGTATATGTATACAATGGAATATTACTCAGCCATAAAAAAGAATGAAGTAATACCATTTGCAATATGGATGGACTTAGAGATTACCATACTGAGTGAAGTAAGTCAGATAGAGAAAGACATCATATGATAATATTTATATGTGAAATCTAAAAAATGATACAAATGAACTTATTTACAAAACAGAAACAGACTCACAGACATAGATAACCAACTTATGGTTACCAAAGGGGAAAGGTGGGGAGGGATAAATTAGGAGTTTGGCATTAGCAGATACAGACTACTATATATAAAATAGATAAACAACAAGGTCCTACTATATAACACAGGGAACTATATTCAATATCTTATAATAGCCTATAATGAAAAAAAATAAGAAAGAATATGTATATGTATAATTAAATCACTTTGCAGTACACCAGAAACTAACACAGCATTGTTAATCAACTGTATTTCAATTAAATAAAGAAAATTCATACTCTTTTGAACTTCAGTTTATTTATAGGCTCTTTCACAATTCTCCCTCCTCATTGCTGTCATCTATGGACTATGTTATCCACATCCAATTCATTGAAAATAATTGTGATTGTTCTCCCTAACTCTTGATATCATCATGAAGATCTTCCAAGGCCATGATAAATAAATACCCATTTGCCTGAACCGTCCCTGGTGGTGTAGTGTTAGGATTCAGCACTCTCCCATTTGCCTGGTCTCTCAGCTCCTTGCCTTCATCATCTCTAGGGACTTTACTTTCATTCCATCTATTTATTCCAAAGGATTTATTCACCACTATGACTAATCAATACAGTCTGCATTCTCTTTAAACCACATCCCTGTCCCTTTCCCCCACTCAATCATTCTATAATCTGAGAAGCTAACAGATGGAAACTTCCTCATCTTACTTCCAAAAATCTACAAGGCCCCCCTGCAATTACACTAATTTTCTATGCCTTCCTTTTTTTTTTTTTCAATTTAAGAATTATCCCTTTTCCTAACAAAGACAAAACCCTTCATATTTGTTCTAGATGCCAGATCTTACTATCCTATCCTATCCTATCCTCATCTTTATCTCTTCACTCTTCTATATTTTCAACTTCTCATTTTTTATGGATCTTTCCTGCCAGAATTTAAACATTCTTTTGATCATCACACATAAAGCTCTTATGGCTGTTCTACCTCTATTATAAAATCTAACCAGTTGTTGACTATATACACTGCTTTCTCTTCATCTCTCCTTCATTCTTCAATAAATTCCTATATTGATTTGATTGCCAATATTTCATTAAAATCTGCTGTGGCTAAAATCCCTATAGATATTATTTTATGCTAAGATCACTGAACAATTTTTTTTTTTTTTTTTTTTTGCCATATGCGGGCCTCTCACTGTTGTGGCCTCTCCCGTTGCAGAGCACAGGCTCAGGACATGCAGGCTCAGTGGCCATGACTCACGGGCCCAGCCGCTCTGCGGCATGTGGGATCTTCCTGGACTGGGGCACGAACCCGTGTCCCCTGCATCGGCAGGCGGACTCTCAACCACTGTTGCCACCAGGGAAGCCCTGAACAATATTTTTTATATTTCATTTGAACCTGACCACTCAGCAGTATTCTATAAAGTTAACTTTCCCTCTTTCTTGAAGATACCCTTATCTTGACTTCTATGACACATTCAGATGGTATTCCCTATTTTTTTTTTTTTTTTTTTACTTTTTGGCCACAGTATGCAGCTTACAGGATCCTAGTTCCCTGATTAAGGATGGAAACCGCACCCTCAGCAGTGAAAGCATGGAGCATGGAGTCCTAACCACTGGACCGCCAGGGAATTCCCTCAGCTGGTATCCTTTAAGTCATACTTGCCCTACCTTTGCCAGTCTCCTTCATTACTCATTATCTTCTACCTATTCGCTTAAAATTACTCAGGCTTCATTCCATGACTCTATCCCTTCTTAGTTTTCATAATCTACACAGTAACCTCATTACTCCCCACATTTGTATATTATCAAGACATCAATAATTCAAAATATTTTAATTCTAAACTAAACTTTCCTTTTGAACTTTGGATTAATATGTACAACAGATTGCTTGATATCTCTTTATCATGCATCTCAATTGATCATAGATAAAAATAAATTACTGATCTTCCACTTGAAATCTGCTGATTCTCCATGTTTATTTTTAATAATCTCAAAAATTGTCATGTGACGTGTCATACCAAAAAAACCAAGAGACAATTGAGACAATATTCTTTCTTCCCAATGCCACCTATCAAGCCCTATAAATTCTACTTTCAAAATACAGTACAAGTCATTCATTTCTTCCGCTCTCCTTTTGTATCACTTTCGGTCTACCTGAAATCATTTATTTCTTGATTATTACAAGGTCCTTCCAACTTTAATCCACATTTCTCTTTTGCTTCTTCTAATACAGGCAACTATTCTAATTCAGCATATAGATATAGCTATACATGTGTATATTCCACTTTACTTATGCTTATAGAAAGTGAAAATATAATTGCACCATTTATGAATTCTCACAAACTTTTACATGCTCATATAGTAAAAAAGCAGAACATTACTAACACTGGGGATGCCCCCCTTGAACTAGCTTTAAGAGATTACCCTCTCTCCTAATTTCTAACAGTATGGAATATATTTTTTAATTTATTAATTTATTTTTGGCTGTGTTGGGTCTTCGTTTCTGTGCGAGGGCTTTCTCTAGTTGCGGCAAGGGGGGGCCACTCTTCATCGCAGTTCACGGGCCTCTCACTGTCGTGGCCTCTCTTGTTGTGGAGCACAAGCTCCAGATGCACAGGTTCAGTAGTTGTGGATCACGGGCCTAGTTGCTCCACCGCATGTGGGATCTTCCCAGACCAGGGCTCGAACTCGTGTCCCCTGCGTTGGCAGGCAAATCCTCAACCACTGTGCCACAAGGGAAGCCCCAGCATGGAATAATTTTGCCTGTCTTATCATTTACCATTTTTTATGTATAACCTTTCATCGCTAAATTTGAAATCATTTTCCCAAAAAATGAAATTTCAACACCTAACGTTTGTGATTCCTGAAATAAAAACTAAGGATACAACTTCTAGATGCTCCCCACAATCACATATTATCTCTTTATGAAAAAGAAATGTAAGCCAATGAGTAAGAGTGAGAAGTAAATAAAATAAAAATACACACAAGAAAAGAAAATATGACCTAATAATTGGAAAACACTTCTTAGACTTAAAGCTATGCTTTAAGTCTCATTGGGCATTACTTGATTCTTGTTTTGTCATTTATTACATTAATTTAGAAGTAGAAAGTGAAAATTAGTTTGTCTTATGTCATCCATGTCTACTATGGGATTATATGTCAGTATCAATTTAATTTTAATTTAACTTACAAGTGTTCCAGATTTTCTTTCTCTTTTACCACAATGACAATTAAAGAAGCTATATGTAAAATAGCTTTTGAAAGAAGAGATTGAATAAGTCACAATTTGAACATTTCTGGGGTAGTGATATGAATAAAAATTATGACAAAGCCTTTATAGAGAACTAGTATGGACCAACTACAGATTTTCTGTCCACTTTCTCACAACTTACACTTTTGTCTATTATTCAAAATCCTTCTTCTATTCAGATGGTTTAACACACTTCCCAATGGCAAAATTGAGGGGTTAACCCAAGTTATACTTGAAAGGTGGAGTAGACTATAAATATCTATTTACATAACTTAGAGGCCAGGCAAAGATTTTAATTTTAGCAAATTCATTCAATTCTGGGTAATTTCACTTTATCAAGGCTTTCCTAAATAAATGGTTTTTGTACTTTGGCACAGCAAGAAGGCCCTAGACAAAAAGGAGTATCAGAGCTGAAATCCAGTTATCATGTCATTCACCGACCTAAACCCCTGAATGAACACTGAAACGTATTTGAAAATTTTCCTGTGAAAAGGAAGAGCTATAAAACTAAATGAAATGGGCAGTCTCAGGTGCCACCTACTTCCAGGAAGATAGAGTCTGAAATATGAGTCTACCCAAGTTAAATGCCTGCTTTCATGAAAATCAAAACTTCTTAGAGACACATAACAAAAATCATATTTTCTACAGTGTGTCATTTATATTGCTCAGAATATATTTTAAAAATAATGAAGACATGAAGAAATAGGAAACTGTGACTGAAAGGCAAGGAAAAAAGCAGTAACGATAAAACCCTGAGAGGGACGGCTTCAAGACAGTGGAAGAGTAAGAGGCGGAGATCACCTTCCTCCCTACAAATGCCTCAGAAATACATCTACACGTGGAACAACCCCTACAGAAGACCTACTTAACACTGGCAGAAGACCTCAGACCTCCCAAAAGGCAAGAAAATCCCCATGTACCTGGGTAGGGCAAAAAGAAAAAACAGACAAATAGGGACGGGACCTGCACCAGTGTGAGGGAGCTGTGAAGGAGGAAAGGTTTCCACACACTAGGAGCTCCTTCGCAGGCAGAGACTATGGGTGGCAGAGGGGGGAAGCTTCGGAGCCGAGGAGGAGAGCACAGCAACAGGGGTGCGGAGGGCAAAGCGGAGAGATTCCCACGCAGAGGATCGGTGCCGACCGGCACTCACCAGCCCGAGAGGCTTGTCTGCTCAGCCACCAGGGCGGGCGGGGGCTGGGAGCTGAGGCTCGGGCTTCGGATGTCGGAACCCGGGGAGAGGACTGGGGTTGGCTGCGTGAACACAGCCTGAAGGGGTTAGTGTGCCACAGCTAGGCAGGAGGGATTCCGCGAAAAAGTCTGGAGCTGCCGAAGGGGCAAGTGACTTCTTCTGGCCTCTTTGTTTCCTGGTGTGCAAGGAGAGGGGATAAAGGGCGCTGCTTAAAAGAGCTCCAGAGACGGGCGAGAGCCGCGGCTATCAGCGCGGACCCTGGAGACAGGCATGAGACGCTAAGGCTGTTGCTACAGCCACCAAGAAGCCTGTGTGCAAGCACAGGTCACTATCCACACTTCCCCTCCCGGGAGTCTGTGCAGCCCACCACTGCCAGGGTCCCGTGATCCAGGGACAACGTCCCCGGGAGAACGCATGGCGCGCCTCAGGCTGGTGCAATGTCATGCCGGCCTCTGCCGCCGCAGGCTCGCCCCGCATCCATACCCCTCCGTCCCCCCAGCCTGAGTAAGCCAGAGCCCCCGAATCAGCGGCTCCTTTAACCCCGTCCTGTCTGACCAAAGAGCAGACGCCTTCAGACGACTTACATGCAGAGGCGGGGCCAAATCCAAAGCTGAACCCCGGGAGCTGTGCGAGCAAAGAAGAGAAAGGGAAATCTCTCCCAGCAGCCTCAGGGGCAGCGGATTAAATCTTCACAATCAACTTGATGTACCCTGCATCTGTGGAATACCTGAATAGACAATGAATCATACCAAATTCAGGAGGTGGACGTTGGGAGCAACGATATATATATATTTTTTTTCCCCTTTTTCTCTTTCTGTGAGTGTGTAAGTGTATGCTTCTGTGTGTGATTTTGTCTGTATAGCTTTGCTTTTACCATTTGTCCTAGGATTCTGTCTTTTTTTTTTTTTAATAGTATAGCTTTTAGCACTTGTTATCAATGGTGGATTTGTTTTTTGGCTTGGCTGCTCTCTTCTTTCTTTCTTTCTTTTTTTATTACTTTTTAAAAACTCTTCTTTTAATACTTATATTTTACTTTATTTTATTTTATTGTCCTCTTTCATTTTTTCTTTTTTTCCTCCCTTTTATTCTGAGCCACATGGATGAAAGGCTCTTGGTGCTGCAGCCAGGAGTCAGTGAACAGGCACTAATCCCCTCCACCAGGAAGCCTACACAACCCAGTGAACCAACCTTAGCCACTGGGGACAGACACCAAAGCAATGGGAACTACGAACTTGCAGCCTGTGAAAAGGAGACCCCAAACACAGTAAGTTAAGCAAAATGAGAAGACAGAGAAACACACAGGAGATGAAGGAGCAAGGCAACACCCCACCAGACCTAACAAATGAAAAGGAAATAGGCAGTCTACCTGAAAAAGAATTCAGAATAATGATAGTAAAGAAGATCCTGCCGCTGGGAAATAGAAAAGAGAAAATACAAGAAACGTTTAACAAGGATCTAGAAGAACTAAAGAGCAAACAAACAGTGATGAACCACACAATAAATGAAATTAAAAATTCTCTCGAAGGGATCAGTAGAAGAATAACTGAGGCAGAAGAAAGGATAAGTGACCTGGAAGATAAAGTAGTGGAAATAACTACTGCAGAGCAGAATAAAGAAAAAAGAATTGAGGACAGCCTCAGAGACCACTGGGACAACATTAAATGCAGCAACATTTGAATTATAGGGGCCCCAGAAAAAGAAGAGAAAAACAAAGGGACTGAGAAAATATTTCAAGAGATTACAGTTGAAAACTTCCCCATTATGGAAAAGGAAATAGTTAATCAAGTCCAGGAAGCACAGAGAGTCCCATACAGGATAAATCCAAGGAGAAAAATGCCAAGACACATGTTAATCAAACTATCAAAAATTAAATGCAAAGAAAAAATATTAAAAGCAGCAAGTGAAAAACAACAAATAACACACAAGGGAATCCCCATAAGGTTAACAGCTGAACTTTCAGCAGAAACTCTGCAAGCCGGAAGGGAGTGGCAGGACATATTTAAAGTGATGAAGGAGAAAAACTACAAACAAGATTACTCTACCCAGCAAGGATCTCATTCAGATTTGACACAGAAATTAAAACCTTTACAGACAAGCAAAAGCTAAGAGAATTCAGCACCACCAAACCAGCTTTACAACATTTGCCAAAGGAACTTCTCTAGGCAGGAAACATGAGAGAAGGAAAAGACCCACAATAACAAACCCAAAATGACTAAGAAAATGGTAATAGGGACATACATATTGATAATTATCTTAAATGTAAATGGACTAAGTGCTCCAACCGAAAGACACAGACTGGCTGAATGGATACAAAACAAGACCCATATATATGCTGTCTAAAAGAGACCCACTTCAGACCTAGGGACACATACAGACTGAAAGTGAGGGGATGGAAAAAGATATTCCATGCAAATGGAAATCAAAAGAAGGCTGGAGTAGCAATTCTCATATCAGACAAAATAGACTTTAAAACAAAGACTATTACAAGAGACAAAGAAGGACATTACATAATGATCAAGGGATCGATCCAAGAAGAAGATATAACAATTGTAAATATTTATGCACCCAACATAGGAGCACCTCAATACATAAGGCAAATACTAACAGCCATAAAAGGGGAAATCGACAGTAACACATTCATAGTAGGGGACTTTAACACCCCACTTTCACCAATGGACACATCATCCAAAATGAAAATAAATAAGGAAATACAAGCTTTAAATGATACATTAAACAAGATGGACTTAATTGATATTTACAGGACTTTCCATACAAAAACAAGAGAATACACACTCTCCTAAAGTACTCATGAAACATTCTCCAGGACAGATCATATCTTGGGTCACAAATCAAGCCTTGGTAAATTTAAGAAAATTTAAATAAATAATCACTTTATTATGTAGAGGGAACTTTCCTCAACATAATAAAGGCCATATATGACAAACTCACAGCCAACATCATCCTCAATGGTGAAAAACTGAAACCATTTCCACAAAGATCAGGAAAAAGACAAGGTTGCCCACTCTCATCACTATTTTTCCACATAGTTTTGGAAGTTTTATCCACAGCAATCAGAGAAGAAAAAGAAAGAAAAGGAATCCAAATCGGAAAAGAAGAAGTAAAGCAGTCACTGTTGCAGATGACATGATGCTATACATAAAGAATCCTAAAGATGCTACCAGAAAACTACTAGAGCTAATCAATGAATTTGGTAAAGTAGCAGGATACAAAATTAATGCACAGAAATCTCTGGCATTCCTATACACTAATGATGAAACATCTGAAAGTGAAATTAAGAAAACACTCCCATTTACCATTGCCACAAAAAGAATAAAATATCTAGGAATAAACCTACCTAAGGAGACAAAAGACCTACCTGTATGAAGAAAATTATAAGACACTGATGAAAGAAATTAAAGATGATACAAATAAATGGAGAGATATACCATGTTCTTGTATTGGAAGAATCAACATTGTGAAAATGACTCTACTACCCAAAGCAATCTACAGATTAAATGCAATCCCTGTCAAACTACCACTGGCATTTTTCACAGAACTAGAACAAAAAATTTCACAATTTGTATGGAAACACAAAAGACCCCGAATAGCCAAAGCAATCTTGAGAAAGAAAGACGGAGCTGGAGGAATCAGGCTCCCTGACTTCAGACTACACTACAAGCTACAGTAATCAAGACAGTATGCTACTGGCACAAAAACAGAAATATAGATCAATGGAACAGGATAGAAAACCCAGAGATAAACCCACACACATATGGTCACCTTATCTTTGATAAAGGAGGCATGAATATACAGTGGAGAAAAGGCAGCTTCTTCAATAAGTGGTGCTGGAAAACTGGACAGCTACATGTAAAAGAATGAAGTTAGAACACTCCCTAACACCATACACAAAAATAAACTCAAAATGGATTAAAGACCTAAATGTAAGGCCAGACACCATCAAACTCTTAGAGGAAAGCATAAGCAGAACACTCTATGACATAAATCACAGCAAGTTCCTTTTTGACTCACCTCCTAGAGAAATGGAAATAAAAACAAAAATAAACAAATGGGACCTAATGAAACTTAAAAGCTTTTGTACAGCAAAGGAAACCATAAACAAGACGAAAAGACAACCCTCAGAATGGGAGACGATATTTGCAAATGAAGCAACTGACAAAGGATTAATCTCCAAAATTTACAAGCAGCTCATGCAGCTCAATAACAAAAAACAAACAACCCAATCCAAAAATGGGCAGAAGACCTAAATAGACATTTCTCCCAAGAAGATATACAGATTGCCAACAAACACATGAAAGAATGCTCAACATCATTAATCATTAGAGAAATGCAAATCAAAACTACAATGAGATATCATCTCACACCAGTCAGAATGGCCGTCATCACAAAATCTACAGACAATAAATGCTGGAGAGGCTGTGGAGAAAAGGGAACCCTCTTGCACTGTTGGTGGGAATGTGAATTGGTACAGCCACTATGGAGAACAGTATAGAGGTTCCTTAAAAAACTACAAATAGAACTACCATATGACCCAGCAATCCCACTACTGGGCATATACCCTGAGAAAACCATAATTCAAAAAGAGTCATGTCCCACAATGTTCATTGCAGCTCTATTTACAATAGCCAGGACATGGAAGTAACCTAAGTGTCCATCGACAGATGAATGGATAAAGAAGATGTGGCACATATATACAATGGAATATTACTCCATCATAAAAAGCCATGAAATTGAGTTATTTCTAGTGAGGTGGATGGACCTAGAGTCTGTCGTACAGAGTGAAGTAAATTAGAAAGAGAAAAGCAGATATCGCATGCTAACGCATATATATGGAATCTAAAAAAAAAAAATGGTCATGAACAACCTAGGGGCAAGACAGGAATAGAGACACAGACCTACTAGAGAATGGACTTGAGGATACGGGGCTGGGAAGGGTAAGGTGGGACGAACTGAGAGAGTGGCATGGACATATATGCACTACCAAATGTAAAATAGATAGCTAGTGGGAAGCAGCCATATACCACAAGGAGATCAGCTCGGTGCTTTGTGACCACCTAGAGGGATGGGATAGGGAGCGTGGGAGGGAGGAAGATGCAAGCGGGAAGAGATATGGGGACATATGTATATGTATAACTGATTCACTTTGTTATAAAGCAGAAACTAACACACTCTTGTAAAGCAATTATACTCCAATAAAAATGTTTAAAAAATAGAGAAAAAGAATAATAGTCCTGGGCTTCCCTCGTGGCGCAGTGGCTACGAATCCACCTGCCAAGGCAGGGGACACAGGTTCGAGCCCTGGTCCGGGAAGATCCCACATGCTGCAAAGCAAATAAGCCTGTGTGCCTCAACTACTGAAGCCCTTGCGCCTAGAGCCCATGCTCCACAACAAGAGAAGCCACCGCAATAAGAAGCCTGCACACCACAACGAAAGAGTAGCCCCCGCTTGCTGCAACTAGAGAAAGCCTGCGCACAGCAACGAAGACCCAATGCACCCAAGAAGAAATAAATAAATGAATACATTAAAAAAAAAAAAAAACCCTGAGATTATCCTGATACCGAGTTTTATAGAAAATAGGTTAAATTATCTATTTTTATATATCATAACATAAAGGAAAATTGACGACAATTAATGAAGTGTCCATCAATTGATTAAGGAATAAACAAAATGTGATATATACATGCAATGGAATATTATTTGGTCATAAAATAGAATACGTAAGCGCAACAACGTTGATGAAACTCAAAAACTTTATGCTCTATGAAAGAAACCAGACACAAAGGGACAGGTATTGCATTATTCTATTTATATTAAATATCTGGAAGAGTTAAACCCATAGAGACAAAAAGCAGGTTAATGGTCTCTCCAGGGGCTGGAGAGTGGGAGGAATAGGGAGTTACTGTTCGATGAGCACAAGGCTTTCTTTTGGAGTGATGAAAATATTTTGGAACTAGATAGAGGAGGTAGCTGCACAACATTCTGAATGTACTGAATACTACTTAATTTTACACTAAAGTGGGTAATTTTATGTTATATGAATATCACATCAGTTAAAAATGTAAAACAGAAATTAAAAGCTTCTGCTCACCAAAACAACATCATTCAGAAAATCCAAACACAAGCCATATCCGGAAAAAAAATATTTGCCATGTATATATGTCAAAGAGTTTCCATCTTAGATAAAATATGTCTATGGCATTATAATTATTGCTATAAAAGACAGCCCAATTTTTTAAAAGACTGGGTAAAACACTTGAATAGACTCTTCAGAAAATAAAATGTATGACAGCCAAAAATTGCATGAAGAAATGATCAAATAATTAGTCATCAGGGAACTGAAAATTCAAACCATGAGTCACAACACACCATAAGAATGGCTAAAATTAAAAGATTGACAACAGCAAACATTGGCAAGAACATGGAGTAGTGCAAATTTTCATACACTGTTGATAAGAATAAAGAAGAACTAGCACTATGCAAAATGGCTGGCAGTTCTCTTATAAAAAATAAATAATACTCCCCGATGGCCCAACAATTCCACTCCTAGGTTTCTATCTAAGAAAATTTAATGCCACACATATAAAAAACAAACAAGCAAACAAAAAATACTTGACAGAGAATGTTCATAACAACTATATTCAAATGCCTCAAAACTGTAAAGAACCCTAATGCCCCTTGGGAAGAGAATGGATAACCCAATATAAATATTTGTATATTCACACAATGGAATACCACCTAGCAATAAAAATAACCAATCTTCAAATACACGCAATAATATGGGTGAATCTCCAAATGACATGCCAAGTAAAAGGAGAAAAAACTTTACCTAAAACAATATATACCGTAGGATTCCACTTATGTGAATTTCTAGAGCAGGCATAACTAATCTATGGCAAAGAAAAATCATAGCAACAGATGCTTCTATGGAGATGTAGGTTAATATTAACTGGAAAGCGGCAGGAGGGAACTTCCTTGCGTAATAATAAGAATTTACACCCAGAAGAGGATTAGGTTACACAGGCTATGCATTTGTTAAACATTTTATTAACCTGAAGAACTCACTGCTAATGAGAAGGTAAAATGTTTTAAACACTTATGTGAAATATTTCATAACGTTGAAAAAATATTTATGCTATGATCCACTAAATAATTGCGTTTCCAAATATAGAACAATAAAAATACATCTTATATGCACCAAGATATATGTAAAAAAGAATATTCAGAGAAGCATTGTTTATAATTGTCTGAAACTGGAAACAATGTTAATGGCCATCAGTAATAGAATAAATAAATAAATTATGCTACACAGTGAAATATATAGCAAAGTAAATGAATCAACTAGTACTACACCCAACAACGTTGATGACTCTTACAAATGCAATTTTGAAAGGATAAATCAAGACACGAAATATAATTACAATGTGATTCCACTTTTACAAGTTCTGAGAACAGGCAAAACTAAACCATATTATTTAAGGATATGGTCATAAATTCTACAACTATTTTTTTGAAGAAAGCAAAAATTTTCATGTAAAATCCAATGCATTGGTGGGAAGGAATTAACAGAAAAAAATACAGACTGTGGAAAAGCTACTGAACTGCACATAATTTCTTAATTATTCACCTTCTTGATATTTATTTGGATCAGTGTTGTGTGTATAAAATTTTAATCTATGACACTCATTTTAAAAAGAAAATCTTGGCAAAACACTTTTGTTACTTCTACAAACTTGTATTAACCATCTGCTGTTTGGAGACCACATGAGTATAGTGTTAGCCTGTGGTTTAATATATGATATATATAATATGTATATTATATATATTATGTTTAATATATACAACATATATATAGGCTTATATATTCTCCAATGATATATGTCAATTGCTATAATATGTATCATCATATAAACTATTAAGATAATACTTAAATATAAAAAATTCAAATAAGTATTTTACTATTCACTGGACTAATCTATGAGACTTTTGTGCATGAGATGGAAGAAAGTAATTTTTGCCTTCTCAGCAAATTTGTTTTCTCAGGTTATACAGTAATTATGATCATGTACTGAAGCTCCTTTTAATAAAGCTTGGTTTGCCTACTTTTGAATATATCTGGCAATAAAGTGTTTTAAAATGTGAAAGGGAAGAAATCAAGTATGATTTTGAATGCTTGGTATTTCTGACTCCATCACAAATGTTAAATTTTTAAAGGAGGTGGACTGGCAAGCTTTCCACTGTTGTTTGCTTTTCATAGGAAAAGTACCTGCAAATAAACCTTCATATCTACTAGTTTGGCACCTCAAGTCTATTCTTGAACTGATGGCTGTTTGACATTCCATGATGAATGGTATGTGCTCAGCTATTTCAGAGTTTTCCGTTACTAAAATTACATTTGTGATGTAAGGATGGGTTATTATTAGCTAAAGCTTTTATTTCCTGGGATTAGGTAAAATGAAAGGGTTATTTCTGTTGATACACCCCATTTCACATTGCAATGCAACTATTCAACTGAAAACACCCTTAGATTTCTATTTGAATGGTCAAGGAATGACTGATTATGTGTTATTGGCCTTTAAAGGGCCAGTGTCACTAATAGCCAAAACAAAGTTATTCATTTAATAATTCTATAGAATTATTAATTCTGTAGAGAGCTATTTAGATTTTTTCTCAAAATTTTCCTGCAATATTACTGAAAGACTTCAAGACATTTAACAAATATGTGAAATAGTAGCACTGTATTATCTTTGGATAATGTCAGATGAAATTTTATATTCATATCTAAAAATAATACTTGCTGGGACTTCCCTGGTGGCACAGTCGTTAAGAATCCGCCTGCCAATTCAGGGGACACGGGTTTGAGCTCTGGTCCGGGAAGATCTCACATACTGCGGAGCAACTAAGCCCACATGCCACAACTACTGAGCCTGTGCTCTAGAGCCCGCAAGCCACAACTACTGAGCCCGTGTGCCACAACTACTGAAGCCCACGTGCCTAGAGCCTGCACTCCACAACAAGAGAAGCCACTGCAATGAGAAGCCCGCGCACCACAACAAAGAGTAGCCCCTGCTCGCTGCAACTAGAGAAAAGCACATGCGCAGCAACAAAGACGCAACGCAGCCAAAAATAAATAAATAAAATTTAAAAAATAATAATAATACTTGCTTACAACATTGGTAAGATGTATTTTTTATTAATCACTCAGCAATTATCTCTGTTTAGGAATACTTATAAGCATGTGGCATCATTGGGATACACTACCTTGTATAATATCATGCTGCTTACCATTGTTTGAGAAAGGATACAATTGATTCAGGAAATACCAAGGGATTTTTCATGGGAGTAAAAATGTAGCAACACAGTTTATGGTGAAGATGGTTTATGAGAACAAGAGTTATTCCCCTGCAAGTGAACAAACCTTTAGTTCTACACCGGCCATATTTAGTACAAATAATTGGACCCACATGATGTCGATATTATTAAAAATCATCATGTTCCCACTATTGTAGATAGTATTATACAAATATAATAAAATATACATTTCTGAAAAGAGAAAAAATGCTGCAATTTCTCTGAATCATAATAAACGGATATATAGAAATTACTACTAAACTAGCACTTCTAAAGGAAGTAGTTATAATATATATTTATTTAATAATTTAATTAAATGATAACCTTAAGTGACATTTAGACAAGTCATAAAACATATATATATGCTATATTCTTATATTTAAAATCAAATAACTTTTTAAACAGTTGGGCGAATATATGAATGTAGCTAGAAAATATATCTAGAAACTATTCAATAACCCTAAATTTTCTTACAATAGTAATGAAGAAAATTATTTCATAATAGTAAATCTGCATGTATAATGAATATAAAATGAAGCTCAGCTGCTGCATTGCTTCTCATATTTAAAACGATTAAAAATTCAATCAGGAGCAATGCATTGATAAGGGAAAGTTAACATAAGGATAAAATAGTAACTTGTTAAACATCATCCTAAATAACTATAAATGCAAGTGAGGAGCCCAAGTCTTCATCTCATGATTTTTTTCCTTTTTTCTGTTTAAATGTTGATTTGGCCTCTGAAAATGAGAGCTTAACATGGAAACACGATGGAGAAGTCTTCCTTACAAGAACGGTGACAACTGTGCTTCTACTTGCCTATCTAGTGCATCTGTCCTTTCCGGCTCCTGTCTACAACATGTGCTGGTTTCCTGCAGCTACTCTGCAAAGTTTGCTCTTGTAACCCATGTAGACAGAGGAAGAAAGAAAAAAAAATCCCTTTTTAAGGAGTGTTAGCACCCAAGTCACCTAGTCTTTCTATGTGGATAACATGACTCTCCTGTTTCTCTCTTCAGTTTCTCCATATGAGAATTACAACCTCAGAAATCTGCAGAGGGTTTAGATTTCCACTAACCCCACTGCAGGCCACTGAGTTCTGCAGTTTCCTCTTTCTCAAATCTTTCTCTCTCCCCTCTCAACCTATCTGTGCACCTCTCTTTGACTCCTCATTTTCTCTTAGTAGGAATTAGCTAGCCCAGGATTTTAAGTACAGAAATGAGCATTTTTTACAGTATGAATTTTATGTTTCCTGGTGTTTTTTAATGATATGCTAATTTGAGTCTCCTGTATTGCTTTGAATGAGAGGCTACAGCTTTAAGGGTGACCCCTATTCTTCTAATCTGTTCTTTAATTGAAGTAGAGACCTAAAAAACCTACATAAATGCAGAGGCAGATTGGGAAATGGAATTTCTTCTTTCCTTAGGTAGTGTTAAGTTATTCACATATTTAGACAGTTACCTAGGCAATAAGCCCATATGGGCTACTATTTAAATATTATTTTGATAGTCCTTGGGGCTGATGCAGACTCCCCCTTGTCTCCAAAATAATATTAACCATCTCTACTTCCCTTGACAACAACATGGGAACAAAGCCCGGTAGCTGCTTTAACTATGCCTCTTCAGAACAAAGGTTAAGGTATTCTAGGAATGGAAAAAAATTGTATTGAGGATTGCACGTGGAGTAATTCTTTTTTATGTCTTTTTAATCTCTCCTTACATTCTAAATGAGAATAGGTGAGGAATAGCAATGAACATAGACTACGTGCCTAGTTGGGTTTCTATCTAGCTGACTGTAACCCATAGGCCACACCATTATCCATCACTTTGCCTCAAGTACTATAGAAGACATTGTTTCCCCTATAATTATTACCTCACAATGTCATACAATGAAAAGTAAACAACCTAACTAACAAAATGAATTATAAGAAATTAAAACATATAATATTGTTTCAAACTATACATTATACTGTTCATACTTTTCTCCTTGGAGCTTCTTTAGTAATAGGAAGGGCAATTTAAATGCAAAATGCTTTTTTTTTTTTCAAAGAGGGCGTAAACCTATAAATGCATCATTGCACACGTGGATGAACCTTTCATATAAATGGAAAGTGAGTAATGAGGTGCATCTATCTCCCCAATATGATTACTTATGAAATTCTATGGCAGGCACATTCATCTATGATTAAATAATTCTCAACAGTTCTCTGCCAAATTTTGAAAAATATTACACTTGGGTTTTATTTGTGAATGTTTTTATTCCAGATACTATGAACTCAAATATTTCTCTTATCTCTCCCTTGAATGAACTCAAATATTTCTCTTATCACCTCTTACTAGTTACTTTCATAAATAATAACTAATATGAAGGGTGACAGTGCTCAAAAATACTTTGCCTATTTTGAGAGATTAATATAGCATTGGATTTTTAATATCTCCACCCCAAAATTGATTTATCATTTGAGATAATATTCTTAAATGTATATATACTATACCTAACATCCTTGATATTTATTTATATATATATTTATAGATAGATGATAGATAGATATTCAGAAAGTTCATGGGAATGTTCTTTACTCTTGAGGCATAGACTGAGCATGGTTATAGCAAAGTGTCCACTAGGGAGAGCTGCCTTACAGCATACCACAGCTAACAGCACGGCCAAACTTGATAACTGTCCATCATCAGTAACAGTAATGGAAAAAATAACAGTGGATTTCCCAACCAGGTAAAGTTAGTAATAGTATCTTCCCAACATTCCATATCACTGTGTGATTATTTATGATTCACAGGTATCTGGAACAACATAAATCATCAACTTAGGTGTTTGCTCCCATTTCATTATGGAAAGAACCCTGTTCCAAACCATTGTTATTGTCCAAATCCTATCTCCTCTTTGGCTGAGGAAAAATAACTTTATGATAATATTCCCGATTATAAGAAAAAACAAATCACCATGTGCATCGCACTGAATATTATAAAAAGTTGTTATTTAAAATAGATTTATGTAAAGAAGAAATAACTGAAAAGCAAAGCATTGCTTTTAAACATTTAAAAAACATTGATAAAAAAACAACTGCAAAAACTAAGCAGTTTTGACTATGGAACAAGGCAAATAAACTCTGCCACAATTTTTAATAATGGAGGGTATATATTTTAAAGATTATAATATGATATCATCCTTATAATCAAGATTGTAGTTTCCAATCACTGTACCAATGTTAAAGAAAAGAGAACATTTATATTGGATTTTGTTTGTGTTTTAAGATTATTTAAGCACAAGCTGGTTCCTCTTCAAAGGGGAATGAAAAAGCCAAGTCATTCAGATTATCTAGAAAAATAAAATTCCCTGCTAATATGCATCATTTAGACATACCTCATAAGACTATATGTGCTGAAAATCATAGCATCGGTGATTTTATATTAAATCTTTTAAATTATATTTTAATTACAATTTGAAACCATTTTTATTGAATATATATGTATATACATATATATGTCATTCCTCAGTTACATGTGCCTATTACTATGTGTACAACCTTTACCAGTTCTTTCCTTTTCCTTTACTCTGATTTTACTTATTATCCTTCCACATCATTTAGCTTTGGTTCTAGCCTAACAATTTTTCTATTTTGCAATTGAGTTTAAAGGGAAATGTTATTAAATCAGGGAATTCCATAAATATTGGTTAAAAGTTATAAATAGGCTGTCTTTGGTATTTGTCAACATAGAGTTCTTTCAATTAAAATATTTCCTGGCTACCACAGCGTGGAAGCTGCAGAAATTGGCTCCACATCCAGCTGGCTGATTCAGTAAGAAATCAGCTGGCCTCAATTTAGATTTCTTTTCTTTTAAAGCAGTGCCAAATTGAGGATTAGTATATTGTGGAGAGGGAGGCGGGCAGCTCCACCCCTGATCAGTCGTTCTTCATTCCCTAGAATGGGCTTGCCATCCCAGCCCCAGCTGTGCACTGAATTAATCTACACAGGGAGCTTCTCTAGCTACAAAGTTTTCAACAGGCTCATCAAGGTCCTCCACCACTTCTGACAAAAGTAAAATGTGGATCTGCTGACTCTGGATTAGGGAGTCTTTACACAGGCTTTAAATGTAGACATTCACAAGCACACTCCAAATACACGCACACACACACACACACACACACACACACACACACACACACACAGCTTTTATTTGCATATTTATGAAGACAGTCAACTGTTAACACTGAATCCTAGGCAAATTGGGTAAGTGTATAACAGACAAGAGCAGTTCTTCAGAAACAGGTCCATCTCAGGGAATGGGTATGATTTTACTTCTCCAGAACTTGTTCTTCCAAACTAAGTGTGTAATAATAATGTAGTTAGCAACTAGCCTGAGATGGGACACATCCTTTTCACTGCCACTTGCAAATATTTATGTCATTACCACATCCCTGCCCTCTTCTTAGAGTAGCTTCTACTCAAATCCCCCAGGCCAAAGTCTATACCTTAGCATTTCCATGTTCTTCTTCACAGCTTCTCAAATCCCATGAGTTAACTAAGTGACTTTATGAACAAATCTTGTTTTTCTACAACTAAGGAAGTATAGCACATGTATTCAATTTTATTGTGTGTTATTTTTCCTATAAATTTTGACCTTTTGTGAAAAATTCTCAGTCTTTGTTTTTGAAGTATTGCTGATGATAATATCTAAGAATATTGCTTAGGGTTATGACCTCACTCAAACTGTGAGCCAGCTAACCATGTTTATTTAGGTTTTATCTTGTTTTACATAATCTTCTATCTGTAGACCATGAAAGTAATTTACTGTCTGTATTTTCATAAATATCCAAAAAAGACATTATATTCATAATTAATTTAAAGTTTTTTCAAAAAAAAGACAATTCAAAAAGAATTTTAGCAGAAATATTTAGCAGATATCTCATTTCATCTCATTTTTCTGATAACTGAGGATTTTCTTTATAATTTGGATGAGTGAATAGAAATATACATCCAGAGGAGCTCTTGACTAGTCTCCTACAAGGATCTACAGCAATCATATTAGTGGAATTAACATTCTGACAAAAAAGATATTAAAAAGATAGCAAAGATATTAATAATGATATATGTTGATAAATATATTTCAGGCCCTGGTCCTCTGTGTCTTTACCTATGAATATATTTCATACATCTCCTTAATTTAATTTCTTAATAACCACTGTTTTTTTAACATGTTCCAGGTCCAAGGTCAACTGCTATAGCTTTCCAGCAGCAAACTTAACTTTCAGGTTTTCCTCATGATTTCCATAAAATTTATAATAGTGGGCCATGAAGTTATCAAACCTTCGCCCATGCAAAACTTGTCTGAAGTGGCTGAAAAAACAGGAAATGCACTTGAAAACATAAAGTTGTGGGTATAGAAATAAAAGAGAAATACATAAAGAAATGAAAAGTAAAATGTTGGTCACATTGTTGGTATCTGCCTATCATTCCTACAAATAAAACAAGCTGACTTGTAAATGTGAATGTTCACCCAGTTTATACAAAAGGCATACTTGCCTCCTCTCTTTTCAGAGGTGAATTTAAATATCTGTATTATATTTGTGTGTTTGAAGAGAAACAAAAGCAATAGCAAGAAGAAAACAGGAAAATAAATATATCTGTGGATCAAGAAGCAATTTCAATTGCAACTGCTTGTGTAGAGATGAAATAGTTTCTGGTGCCAGACTCACAGTAGGAAAACGTCATTTGGATCCTTTGCCACTGTTGTGTTGTATGGGATCCCATAGGAAAATGAAGGGAAGTGCTTTTCATTTTTGGCCACAGTGCCTGAAAATATACAAGGAATGAGGAGGAAAACAGGGTGACATCAATGGTCATAAAAATGTGACCTTCATCTTGATATAATAAGACAAATAAAAAGTTTCCACAGCACCTGGCATTTAAACATTAAAGGAAGTTGTAAGGACAGCCTATTCTTTTACAATGGGCCTATTATTCTGTTTTTCCAAATATTCCCAATATTCACACTTTTGAGTCACTGAAAACTTACTATGCTACCTCAGAGAAAGTTAAAATCTTCAGAAGCTAAACTAAATGTGAGTCATTTTTGCCACTTTAGGTAAAAGCACTGTGAATTTGTATTAGAGAACCATCTTTTTTCCATTGGTTGCAGTCTGGTCCTTCTGCCAGTCCAAGTGATTGTCCCTACCAAGGAATGATGCTCAATAAGCTAGTTGGTTTCTCTCTGCCTGGAACTGAAACTTCCTAGACATTATCATACTAAGTGAAGTAAGCCAGACAAAGAAAGACAAATATCATATGATATCCCTTGTACGTGGAATCTTAAAAAAAAGGATACAAATGAATTTATTTACAAAACAGAAATAGACTCACAGACATAGAAAACAAACTTATGGTTACCAAAGCAGGAGGGAAAAATTAGGAGTTTGGGATTAAAATATACACACTACAATATATAAAATAGATAACCAACAAGGACTTACTGTATAGCACAGGGAACTGTACTCAATATCTTGTAATAACCTATAATGGAAGAGAATGTAAAAAGAAGAATATATATATTTATACATATATGTACAACTGAATCACTTTAATGAGCACCTGAAACTAACACAACATTGTAAGTCAACTATATTCCAATAAAAATTAAAAAAAAACAAAAAACTAGAGACCTTGGGGCTGGTTTAATCTTAAAGAGCTGTCCCTCAATTGCCGTTGCCATCAACTTGGGAAGTGTACAGCTGTCCTGATTTCAAGACTTCTCGAACTTTTTCCCTCAGCTCTTCCTTCATTTATGCTCATAATTTTCCCATAAGTTTTTCTGTTTGCTTAAGTTATCCAGAGTGAACTTCTCCTAAAACCAAAGAACCAGAAGAGACAAGAAGTGGTTAACTTTGTGTGCATAGATAAAATTACAGTGACAATTTTATTAAAGATAGAATGTGTGTGTGTTAACTCTACTCTAAATTGCATGTATTTATTTTATCTGAACTTAGTGTTCCCTCACCGAGTTTTTAAAAAATGATAGTAATAATAATAAAATTAAAAATCGAGTGTGTCTTTTTTTCTGTGATCTCACTTTGAATTGGCCATCACCTAGCTATGCCCTCCTGATTTCCCAGACAGTCAGAACAGGGTCCTCCTGGAGAAACCAAGAACCAGTGGATCTTGAGGAAAGTTGCCTTTTTCTGGATGTAGAATAGTTCTTACAGATTTTTTCCTTTATTAGAATTAGATTTCCTTATAATCCTTTCTTTACACTATATTTAAAATATAATGAAATATACAATTTGTTGGGTCTTACCTAAGGAGGAGAAAAAAAAGACATGAAACATACAAATATAGTTATGCATACATATTTACGTATAGTTTTTTAAAAAAAGCTTCCATAATTTTAGGCATTGGGAAGAGTCTGTTGATTATTTACAAGATAAACATACCCTCTTCCTGAAGTAAGCCAGAAAGGGAAAAACAAATAATCGTATATTAACGCATATTTGTGGAATCTAGAAAAATGGTACTGATGAACTGATTTGCAAGGCAGAAATAGAGACAGAGATGTAGAGAACAAATGTATGGACACCAAGGGGGGAAAGAGGGGGTGGGATGGAATGGGATATTGGACTAACATATATACACTTATATGTATAAAATAGATAACTATTGAGTAATTATTATTACTAAAAGTAATAATAATAAATTATGTCTGAAACCTCAAAAAAAATTCACTCTTCCTTCTTTAACAACACACGTTTTTGGGGCGAATGAATAAGAAACATGCTCACTGAAAAATAGTGTTTGACTCCTATCATTATAGATAGCAGTGGCCACGTGACTAACTTGTGGCTTGTATGAGGCTGGTTAAGGTTTTAATGGGGGCTTCCTAGATAACTCCTTATAAAGGTATCTGACTTAGCCAAAAGGTAGTTTTAGTCCCTCTCTTTCTTTTTGATTTTAATCTCTCTTACTTGGAACGTGGATGTAATTGCTTGAGATTCAGCAGCCATCTTGTAACCACAGATTGAATATAAAAACCAGGCAGAGATAGAGATAGATAGAGAGAAAAGACTGAAGGCACTCAGAACATTTATGAGGTCAGCCAGAAGAGCCTCCATATCAGTGCTGGACTATCTACCTTTGCACTTATCTTACAAGAGAAAAACTAAATAAATAAAAACCTCTGTCTTCTTTAAGTCACTATCTTCTTTAAACCATTATTTTTCATATCTTATATTTGTAGTTGAATTGCTGGAAGATAGAGCCACCAACATGTTTTGTTCATCTTTAATACTTTATAATTGAATTTACCCTATTGCTATCTTTTCATAGCACTATTAAAAGTTTCTTGTTTTTACATTTGTTTTTGGTAGCAATAGCTGTATAGTTCTAGTCAATAGGTTGGATATCACATTGGACAACATAGATTCACATCCTAGCTCTTTCAATGAGTAATTTTACAGCATTGCTCAAATTTTAAAATGCTTCTAACCTGCTTTTTTTTCTTCCGTAAATTGGAAAAAATAATTATGATACCTATATCAGAGAATCATTCTGAGAATTAAAAAAATGCTTTTCACAGTGCCTGACACATTATAAATAATTGATAGATGATATTCATTATAATAAATTATACTGTATATGCAAATGGTAGTACTAGTATTATCTCATAAGCAGCAGGAAATAAACACTCAGTTTTTCAGAATAGGATGTTGGATTGTATCTATCTAAATATGCCCTGTGGTCTAGTCACTCTTGAACAATATTTACAACATTTTAGAGTTATAAATTTGTATAATCAATGACTAACAAGAAAAAGTAAATAAAAATTATATGAGAATCAAATTCATAATTCTGGCATTCATAATTTTCTATCTTAATCAAGTGAGAGGTAACATAAATATATATCATAAAACTCATGGAAATTGAGAATTGTGTCCCTTTCAAACTTCAAGCTACCTTTCTGTTCATCTCTCTCTACCATTTTTACCCCAAAATAAAAAGAGTAATACCAGATGCAAATTGCCAATAAGAAATTACCATTCGGGTCTAAGAAAAAATGTATGTATTTCCATGAATTATACATATAAATATTGTTTCTTCTCAGGTATGTATTTCTTCTACCTCAGCTCTTTTCTTAAATTAACTCCTAATACACACAACCAGATACATATCTCAATGACAAAAATCTTTTAAAACACCTTTCAAGCAATTTTTTTAGCTCCACTCTTTGCTTTTAGATCTTTCTATCCCTTGCTCTGATGGGACCAAGAATATCTATTTACTTTGGTAGTCAGGTATACGGGCTATTATTTAAGCATAATTTTCTGTGCACCAATCATTTATATAAAATGAAAAATTGATTGATATTATGAAGGTGCCAAAATACTGCTACTTGTTTGATTAAGAAAATTTGTTTTGTTTTATTTTATCTAGAATGATTTAGAGTTGTCATTTTAATTACATTTCTCAGCCTCTGACCTGGGGTAGCTAGTAAAATCACTTTTCTTAAACTCTTTAATTTCAAGTGCCATGCTTTTCTTTTCCTCAAGACTCTGTAAGATAGGTGTACCATTAAGAAGGCCAGTAGTAAGAGTAAAAACCCTGCTCCCTTTGTAAACAGACATCTATAAAAGAAGAAAGAACTTATCAGAGTTAGAAGATCAAACTCTGCAGTTTATTCACATGTGAAACTTGCTAAGGTGGAAGTATTCCAACAGAGTCTAAAGTAAATAAAAATTTAGGCTGAGATAGGAGAAGAAATGAAAATTCTACTTCAGGGGAGGCTAGGGAAAACAGGATTTAGTGCACAACATTAGTGTGAGATTTGTTTATTTAAGTGGCTTATTATATCTGCATTTTGATGACTCTTATTTCCACACTCTGCTTTCCTGACACTTTTCTACAAATAAGAAAGTGTATTTTTCTACACCTCTACACTAATGATTCCTCACTCAGCAAGGCTTGCACTTATTAAAGCTTTTTATTACCACTTTGTTTAAAGAGGTGTTTGGACTCTAGCAGGTAGGCAAATCTAGAGGGGAAATCCTTTTGAAAGTATTCATAATGGAATACAAGAATGAAAAACAAAGTTAATTGCTGTGGGTTTTTTTCCTGGTCTCTGCAGATACATCAGATTCAGATTCCTGCACTTTGACTCAGTAATATGTAATAGATGTTCTCTTAGGTTCAAATATCTAACAGTGTAAGAAATTCCTTTCCATTTACCATTGTGTGAATATAAACATTAAATTCATATTAGGGGACTTCCCTGGTGGCACGGTGGTTAAGAATCCACCTGCTAATGCAGGGGACACGGGTTCGAGCCCTGGGCTGGGAAAATCCCAGGTGCTGCGGAGCAACTAAGCACGTGTGCCACAACTACTGAGCCTGTGCTCTAGAGCCAGTGAGCCACAACTAATGAAGCCCACAAGCTTAGAGCCCATGCTTTGCAACAAGGGAAGCCATCACAATGAGAAACCTGTGCACTGCAACAAAGAGTAGCCCCCACTCGCCTCAACTAGAGAAAGCCCGCGCACAGCAATGAAGAGCCAACACAGCCAAAAATTAATTAATTAATTAATTTTTTAAAAACCTAGTATTAGGATGTGACCTACTGAAGATAGAACAATGAAGGCTCATTATTTCTTTCTCTTCAATAAGAAAGTGTATTCTGAAGAAAATTCATGGTGCTAATACAAATCAGTTCTATCATTTTCTGACAAATGGTTCAGCCTATCTTCAATAATATTGTTTTTTAGTAATTTTTCTAATTGAAAAGTATTTTTTAATTTTTATTTTCTATTGTTTTATTGATGAAACTTAGTGGAGTAATGCAAATAATAATAGATACACTCATATTTTGCTGAATGTCTTTCTATTAATAATGTTTGCGCTTCCCAGCCTATGATGCCCTCATAGATGGACAAATGTACTTAGTCTTTAAAGAATGATGACAACTCTTAATTTTTATTTTAAGATGAGTCATGAGTGTTCCAAATCCATAGAATTGTCTAGGCAGTAGAAATCTTGAGCTTTAGAAATTTTTTTTATGGTATGGCTTCCTTAGTTTTCAGCATTCAACTAGCATGTATTGCACAATTATTTTAAATGATAAAAATGGGTCCGTACTGTAAAAATGAATGAAGTATGGTTGAAAAGCTGAAGGACCTTAGATACCACTAACTTGAACAAAAAATGATATGGTTACATTTTCAGAAAGAAGAAGGCACAGAGAAAGAGTTCCTACTTTGAGAGAGAATCCTAAGAAAGTTTTCACTAGGGACATGTTCAAGATGAGTAGGAAACTGAAAAAGAGCATTCAGTTCAAGAATTTTCGGAAAGAGAAGGTTCAAACTGCATTGTTTGTTCAGGAAATCAGGAGCTGCTCTTTCTTGCAGTAAGAGATTGTTACCAGGTGATAAGGCATAAGAAGAAAATGAAGGAAGTTTGGGAACAGGTTGTAAATTTTTCTGTTACTGCTGCCAAGTTTCTGATTTTTGTTTGTTTGTTTTTTTGTTTGATTTTGTGTCTTAGTCAATGCACAGTACAAGTAAGATCAACTCAGGTGGTATTACAAAACCTTTTTTTTTTTTTTCATTTTAAGGGAGAGGTTCTATTTCTCCTTGTTTTATGTAAACAGGCAAAGGAATGTTTTCTGTTCAAATGGGTTATCGTCTGCTCCTTATATTGTGTCAAACATGACAACTCTCTTCTGGGTTGGGAAGCTATTACTTCAGGAGGGTCTAATGCCCAGAATTTGGAGTGCTGTAGTAGAGCAACATTTAGCCATTGGCTAAATATTCCAAGTCAGTACAGGATTTTAAATATCAATCTTATATAGAGAGTTGTTCAAATGTAAAAAATGCATGTGGAATTTGTTAATAAGAACATGTCAGTACAAACTATCTCTCTTTTCTGAATTGGAGTACCATGTAGGTATCTAGATGCTTTGGATCTTTGGGTTCAGAACCATCCAGAATTTCTACTATTTGAGTCCTCCTAGGTCATTTGAGAAATCAGAGTTATCTTTGCCTCATGGAGTAAAACATATTTGTTGCTTTTGCTTCCACATTGCTTTCCCTGCACTTCAATCCCAGTAGATAACTTACATACAATAAACAAGAAATGGATAATATTTCTTTTTCTTCTGCAAGGAGAGGAAATTTATACCCCATCACTACCAACCTCCACTTTTCGCTGTTGTCTTAAATCAGCTGATTTATAGCTATTTCTCAAATTCCAGTCTTCATTTGATACTGCAGCTTTGTTAGTACACTCTTCTAAGGATTACTTCCAATATCACAGGTCTCTGGCAATCCTTGGAGGATACTATTCTGAATTCCAGTTCTCTCATTTAGTAGTAAATGTTCATTCTCTATTGCCTTCTATAAACATCCTCAAATGCTCTATCCTCTTGGATACCTCAAAAATGTGCTTTTCAAATGCTCATACCCACATAAATCCTTCCCTCTCACCTTAGAAAGCAAGACTGCATTCACTAAGCTTCGTTTAGATCTTTATTCTTTTGCAGAAACTTACCATATTCAGCACTAAATCATCTGTACACATGTAGGCTTCTTAATAATAGAGGTAATGCTTATCTAATTTTGTATTCCCAACACTTCAGCACAATGTCAAGCACTTAGTAAATGCCTAATAAAAAGTCATAACATATATGTGGTAAAGTATATTTTATAATAAGCTTTTCAAGAAAAATCAGGTGTCATGTATGCATTCTATTATGTGGACTTCACCTAACATTTTCTAGAGCAAAGGTAACTGTTTCACATCTAAGATGGGAATAAGCACTGACATTATCCCAATTTTAGACTGTTTTCTTATTATTTCTTAACACTGAAAATTAAAATATCAGAAAATAAGTTTTTCTTTCATGAAAGAACTAAGATGTTGAAAAGTCATTGAACATTATTTTTCCCATTACAATTAGTAAGAGGAATTTAGACCTAACACTTGACTTCTTGTTTGCAGATGATTCTTGGAACAGAGTTGTTATTTTTGTAGAGGGAAGCTACAAAATTTAATTCATGAACAGTTGTTCTTTCCACACTATTACACTAGATATGCCTGTTATTCTCTGGAAGGCTTGTCATTCTTATGACTCTCTAGAAACACTTTGTTTGAGGTCAGAGAAAGAGGTTGCATTCTGATGATTTGTTTTGCCTCCTATGGCTTCCTCCTTACTCTTGAAATACATTCTTTCCAACAATGGCATCACCGAAAGGGGCATTTAATGATGACAATAAGAATAAAATGTCTGATGAAATAGCTATTGGAGTCTTCATATTTATAAAGACAATAATTATAACTTTGACATTAATTGCAGCCCACTGGTGGTTTTTTTTACTCTGCCCTTGCCAATAAGCTCTAAATCCAGGCTTCAATTTCTTTTGCATTAACTCTGCCTTGAATATAATGATTACCATTTAACTTGGTGGTTACATAATCCTAGTGAGATTTTAATGTAGATATCTTGCCTTAACTTTCTTTCCTTTAACAACAACAAAAAAGGAAAAGGTGGCCCCTAAGTAAATGAAACTCAATTTCACGGCACATTATCTCTCTCAATTCTTTCCTCACAGCTTTCATTTTCATTAAAATCACAGACAACCATAAATTAATAATTACTTCAGGTTGACTAAATGCAGGCCATACTACTTAGTTCTTACTTTCCTACAGTGGCCCTTCTTGTTTGAGCTGGAAAAATGTTAATCTAGATAATGTGGCTTGCCCCTTGTCTTACAAATCTGTTTTGCAGTTTCACTGATCTATAATGGTCTGTTCTTATTAGATAGTATTAGCTTTATCTTTTGTTCACTCAAGCTTTTACACTTTGCTTGGAAGATAACTATTGCAAACTCGCAGTTGAAATGTGTCATTATCTAATATCTATTATATTTCAGTGCTTCTCAAAATGCTTTCTGTGTTTACTAACTTATTTGTGATTCCACATATTCATAAATGTATTGTCCATTAGCTTACAGTGTATGCTAGAGACACTTAAAAGGAGAAATGAGATATACAGACAAAATTCTAACCCTTTATAATTATGAGAATTTCAAATAAGCTATATTATTTTACAGTTCAAAAGATTTAGACAGTATTTGTTTCACCTAAAGAAACAGTAATTAAAAATTCAATTCAACTGCTTCTTTTCTGATATTTGAAAATGCTGATTAGCCTTAAGACAAGTTATTATATTGTTTACTTAAAACTCTACTTCCTTAGACAGCTTTTTAAGATATATATCTATTTTTATAGAGGATCCAGAGGGAACACAGTCACACAATTGTGCTTTAGTACACTAAGAACAATAAAATACAGGATCTGCCAGCTGAAGTGGAAGTTAACAGTTTAGTCTCTGGCAATGTTATTTTTGAGAATGCTTTCACTTTCTTAAGTTTAGGTAAAGCTAGTGGTTGATTTGAACTAGAATTCCCTCCATACTTTAGAACGCATGCTATAGTGAATGATGTTTTCACGTAAGTTAAATAATTTAGGTTATAGAAAAGAAAAAAACCTTTTGGTTAACAATATATTCATATTTCTAAATTTATTTCAAGGTTTTTGAAAATTAAATATTTGAAGGTGTGATAAGGAAACCTTACCTTTAGCGCAAAGTTCAAATCACTTACATCACAACACAACGGTGCTCTCAATGAAATTCTTAAATAAACATTCTCACCTTCTGCCCTATGTGACAAACATTCCTCTTTAAAATGTTTCTTTTTTCCTTTGGATTACCTATAAATCATCTTTATTTCTATCATCTAAATTGAAACAATATACTCCAGGATTGGAAGATATCACATTCATCTCTCCTCAGATAGTGAAGGAAACAATTTATAAAAACAAAATAAATTATTTTTCAAGGAATATACTGTAACTGATTCAGAAACTAAACTCATTCAGTGAGTATATTTTGACTCCATTCAAGTTATGGCAATTTTTAAAATAATAGCCTGGGTTGACATTCTTCAGTGTTAACTGATATATGTAATTGCCACCAAACTAATTTCAACTGATGTTATTAAGTTATAGAGAAACATGGCACTTTTATTATTCAATTTTCCAATGAATTTTTTCCTTAACCAATGATTAATCACATAAGCCACATTTACTAATGATTATATCCTGAAAAGGTTCATGTGTATTGAAGGCATAGTTACCCTGAACCCCACAATCTAAATAGTCCCAGAAGAGACATTTGAAATGACTCATACAATACAATAGTTTGAAATTGATCTGGGAATCTCATTTCCCTCTTTGTACCAAAGCTCAACTCTGTTTGCTATAAATATTATGATACTATTTTGCACGTATTCACTCAGTGCTTTAGCTAAAACATAACTTGCCTAATCATACAAATTAATTTTAGGGGCATTGTACTTTTAACCCCATATTCCAAAATGCATTTTCATAGGGAAGCAAATGGAAGAATTTAAGTGTATTATAGTATGTAAACTATTAATCTTTTTCTATGTTTCAATTAAAAAAGAAAAATGAATTAAACATATTAGAATTTTATCATTAAAGTTAACTAGATTAAGGGAATGATGTATAACAGATTTTATTTTCTTTTTAGTCTCAGGCCAAAGATTTATGTGTACATTTTCAATAAGTTCCTCCCCTGATATAGAAATATCACACTCTCTAATTGTCTTTTTTGAGTCTAATTTGTAGTCATATATATATTTTATATTGTAATATATGACATTCATGTAAATCTTAAAAAGAAGCAAGTGACCTCTATTGCTTAAAGGGTTCATTTATTAATTACCTATCTGTAACTGTGAAATTAAGTGAAATGGGCATTGTTGTCCAGCAGACCTTATATCTGACCCATTTTGTAGCCTTTCCTGGTGTTTTGACATGTTACTTATATTCTTTGAACCTCAACTATTTCTTTGGTAAAATGAGAATACACTTACTTCATAGGATTATTTTGAACATTAAAGAATAAAATATTTTAAAGTTCTTGGCAAGTAACACCTCCAAAGAACACGTGTTTGTCCCTTTATTTTACTTTTCAAAATTATTGGCTAAATGGAATTTTAATTCTTAAGTAAGACTAAATAGCAGTGGATTATTTAGAAAATAGCTTATATTTTTACAACATGGAAGGGATGTCTGTATTTTTTCTCAAGATTAGCTTAAGAAAGAAAATGTTATGTTCTATGTTATAATGTACTGTTGCAAGAAACATGGCCTAATGCCTGTTCAAGCTGTAACTAATGTTAATAAATTTCAAGCAGTTATATTACTGTCTATGAGGAGGAACAGCAAGAGTTGAAGGACAGGAAAGAGGTTTAGAAAAATGTTTGATTTCTTGAAACAAAAAGTGAAAAGGTTTGTAATGGTCTTCAAGCAGGACAACTCTCCTAGGAACACTGTTGGAATTCTGGTGTCACTGACTGGCTGGAAACCATGATAAAAGTCCACATAGCCAAGGGTATACTCCCACTAGAGCCCCTTGCTTAGAATAGATCATAGAAACTAGGCATGGAGGATGGGCAAAACATCAAACATAAACTGAAAAACTTAATTCAAGACACTCCCAACAAACAGTTGAGATTGGTTTAAGGGGGTCAATGACTTCCTTCTACCCCAAATCTCATGATATAACAGAAAGCATATTTTAAAGAAGAGCAAATCCATACTGACTGATAAATAAGTACATTACATTTTCAGTAGTCCATAAATAATGAATTCTTAAAGTTAGAAAATCTATGAATATGAATATGTTGAAGAACAAAACTGGAGTAAACTTGAGTCCTAAACACATTCAGGCTGAAATATGACAAAGTAGAAACATTGGAGAAAGACCAGGTCTTGAATCAATAAGCAGTGTCACTGTCTTGGAGTGATAAACCAGAGAGATGCATTTGGAGTAATTAGGTGGCCCAGATTCTCCTTCTTTCCCTGATTGTCCTAAGCATTAGTAATTGTGATATTCATAGACAAACTATAGCAGTGGATCTAGTGCATGTGGAAAAAAAAAAAAAAGTGGGACTATGGTTTAGGTAACCACTAATTCCCAGAAAAGATAATCCACATATCTACACTAGAGACTATTAACCCATATTAAGAATTCCTAAAATTTCAGGAAAATCAACCAACAACGATAGTTAATAGACATCAAAAATTTATGTGACAGGCACTATGCTATGTACTTTATATTCATTATCTGATTTAATCTCTACAATAACTTATAACAAATATCAGTAGTTCCACTTTATTTTATTTTAACTGGTAAGGAATTTTCTGCTTGAAAGATGAAATAATAACCCTCAGGTCATACAGCTAAGAAGCAGAAGAACTAACTGGCATTTGATCCTAAGTAATCTGACCCCAGAGTGTGTGCTCTTAGCAGCCATGCTTGATGGTGTATCAGAATTCTAGATCATCTCAGAAAGATTCAGACAGGGAAAGGATGGAAAGCATGATCATTTATTCTAACCTTTACCTCATAAAATTTCCAGAAGAATATTTACATATGATCCAGTAATCACACTTTGGGAATTTACCCAAAGTAGTTGAAAACTTATGTCCACACAAAAACTTGCATACAGATGTTTATAGCAGATTTTTTTCGTCACTGACAAAACTTGGAAGCCACCAAGATGTCCTTTAGTAGGTGAATGCATGAATAAGCTCTGGTATATCCATATAGTGGAATATGATTCAGTACTAAAAAGAAATGAGCTATCAAGCCATAAAAAGACATGGAGGAATCCTAAATGCATGTTACTAAGTGAAAGAAGTCAGCCTGAAGAGTCTACATACTTTATGATTCTAAGTATATGATGTTCTGGAAAAGGCAAAATGATGGAGATAGAAAAAATATCAGTGGTTGCCAGGGGCTGGGTTGAGTAGGGGAAAAATGAAAGGTGAAACACAGAGAATTTTTAAGGCAGTGAAAATCCTCTATAAAAGACTATAATTATGATTACATGTGTTTGTGCAAATCCATAGAATATACAGCACCAAGAGAGAACCCTAAGGTAAACTACGGACTTAGGGTGGTTATAATGTGTCAATACAGGTTTATTGATTGTAACAAACGTACTACTCTGGTGGGGGATGTTAATAAAAGTGAAAGCTATGCATGTGTGGGAGCAAGGGCTATACAGAAAATTCTGTAGCTTCTGCTCAGTTTTGCTATGAACTTAAAACTGCTCTCAAATGTGTTTTAAATAATTAGAAAATTAAAAGTCCCAAAAGGGAATAAAAGTAAAAATAATCAATAAAATAATAGAAAAAAATAGTTGAGAACTAAAGCACAAGTCTTCAGATTGAAGGATGAACAAAGTACTGTACAGGATTAATAGAAGAGGCACACAATTAGATAAATCATGACATTTCAGCACTGCAGGGATAAAGAGAACATCCTAAAAGCTTGTAGAGTGAAAAAAAAAGTTTTTCAGGATCCTAAAAATGCATTTAACAAATTTGTAAGAAACCATAATTTTAAACCTAAGTTTTACTAATTACTTAAACTTTCATTTACATGTGAAAACAACAAAAACAACAAAATAAAGATATTTCAGATAAAAAAATACTCAAGGTTAATACTCCATACAATACTCTGTTTAAACGTTATTATAATTCTGTCACTAACTCTCCAGATGATCATGACTGGTGTTTGAGGCAGGATATGGGTGGAAGTTCTGGGGATAAGGTTAATAGCAAAGTTCTTGTCTTATTCAGAACAAAGATATAGATGATCATTATTTATATATTGATCAAAAATATTTATCTGTTAAATGGTAGTAAATAGTGACAAGGAAACTTGAAATAGGATATGCATCCCCTAAACCACTAGAAAAGAAAAAATAAAGGGAAGAAAAAAACTGGTAAAAATGCAAAACCATAAAAGAAAATATAATAAAATGGTAGTACAGCATGTTAATAAACCCAAATTTATGAGTGATCCTAACAAATAAGACTGAGTTCATACCTTCATTAAAGATACAAATTATGCAACACTGTTAAAAGAAAATTCATGATGTGGGAAAATAAAAATCTATATATGAGAAGTTTTAAAAAAGCAAAATTACATACATCTCAACATATAAATATAATTGATTTGAAAAAATATACCTATCAAGAAATATTTCCTAACAGAAACCAATTTTAGCACTAGTAATGTCAGGCAAAATAGAATTCAGGTCAAAATTGGACTACACTTTATATTTTGCTAAAATTTATTATTCATCAATATATATATTGAAATATAAAAGAGAAAAGAAAGGAGCCAAATGACAAATACATAATATATACTGAAAGATGTGACAAATTTCCCTCTGCAACTGACATATCAAAACCCCCAAACTAAGGAAAACTAAAAAAAAATTAAGATATGAATAACAAAATTGTGTGGAACTAATATATCCACTGACCATTTTGAATGTGTCAAAGAAAATGCATTTATTCAAAACACATGAAATTGTTACAAAATTGACCTTAGAGTCCAAAGGAAAACCTCAATAAAATAATTTTTAAAAGCATATTTTATAAGCTATATATCAGGCAAAAACTAACGGTGTTTCCCATTAAAAAAAAAAAAAAGCTGTATGATGTAGCCAAAGTATTGTTTGTAATATGTTAAGACGTGTATTAATTTCAAATTAAGATGGACTGAAAATAAAGGAATCCACCTATTGTTCAAAACTTTGAAGAACAAGAAGCAAAAGCAATATAAAAAATAGAGATAAATACAAAAAATAATGGAACAGAAGATAATAAGGAAATTGGTTTCATGAATATAACCAAAAGCTGGTTCCTTGAAGAAGATCAATAAAATAGACAAACTTTTGCAAACCATAATAAGAGAGAATTGTAACAAGAAAAAGATAGCATTAAAATTAGAAAGGATGTGTAACAGAAGAGGTTAAAACTCTAATACATTTTCGTGATGAAAATATTGGAATATTTTTAAATTTATTTAAATTACTAAGTAAGAATAATTCGAACAGAGCTCATCAGGAATAAAGAATTAACCCTATGTCCTGCCACAGGCAGGGTAAATGGGTACCACTTTAAGCAAATATGCTTTAAATATTCATTCAAATTTCATTTTTAAGAGAAGGGAAAGATTACTGTATACTTACCACACATCAGGCACTATTCTAAGCATCATATATGGATAATCTAATTTAATCCTCACACACACACACACACACATACAAAAAAAAAAAAACTATGGGGCACACAGCATTTATCTACCATCACATAGCTAGGGTAAGCAGCAAAGCTAATATTCAAACATAAGCTGTCTGGCTCCAGAGCCCACACTTAGCTTCCATGCTATTCTGTCTTCTGTTAATAAAAGCATAAGCCTACTTCTTTAGGTATGTGACTCATATGTGAGCATCCCATAGTCCTTTTCTTTAAGCTTGACCGAAAGCAAACTTCACTATCATCAGAGTATAATCTCATCAGAGTATAATGAGCTATTTAAAAGTTGCTGAATCCTCTGTAAGCACAATGGAGCAAGGGGTTTATGATGTAGAGTACATGTAGAGTCTCTAAGTGTAACAAAGAGCATTATGCTTTTCTCAACACTTATCTCAAAATATAGATACCCCAATCCACTCATTAAACATGTCTTAAAGCATAACAAAGGTCATTATGCTAAGGATGAAGTTTCTTTGCTATCAGAAAAACAATTACCTTTTAGTAGGATCCACAATTCTGTGTGTTTGACATGAATAAATTAAAGCTAAGAAACTATTCCATGTACTGATTAGGAGTATGATGAATTTAAATTATATCAGTTGTATAAGGGGTCACTCTTAGAAAATGGAGTTAACAGCACCATATCTATATTTAATTCAGCGACGCTGTATCACCCATAGATTATGCCCCACCTTGAAATCTCTCCTACTTCACTTTAATCCTTCTCTGTCTCTTGGTCAGTTTTGCTTATCAAGATAGCAAGAGTAAAAAAAGGACTTATAAACAAGAATAATTAAAAATCTCCAATTATTCATATTTGGAAAATGAAAAGCTTTTTGATAACCAAGAGACAGTATAACATAAAAATTAAAAGTATAAAATCTAGATGCAGGCTGCTTTGTGTGAATCTTTGTTCAGCCATCCATTCCTGTGTGACCAGGGGAAGTTTCTTAGCTCATCAGAGTTTCAAGTTTCTCCTCTATAAAGGGATGACAGTAGCCCTACTTCCGAGGAATGTTGAGATTAAATGAGATAATATGTGACTGCACTTAAGCATAAAGAAAGAGAGCTACAATTATTTTTCTGCTTTTTGAATCTTGCTTATATGTATT